>NC_143254.1:58626961-58778476 GCF_984573655.1 Nuphar pumila
TCTATCATGCATATATACCTTCCAAGGTTGTTAAAAAAAAATCATAGTGATTCAATCATGCATATATGTGTTCTGAGGCTGCGAAAAAAATTCATAGTGATTCAATCATGCATATATGTATTCTAAGGTTGTCAAAATTTTTTTAAAGAGATTGAATCATGCATATATGTTCTAAGGCTATCAAAAAATTTTCATAGAGATTCAAACCTGCATATATATGCTCTAAGGCTGTCAAAAAAAATTCATAGTGATTCAATATTGCATAAATGTATTCTCAGGCTGTCAAAAAAAATTGATAGTGATTCAATATAGCACATGTGTTATAAGGCTGACAAAAAATTTTCATAGTGATTCAATCATGCATATATGTGTTCTAAGGCTAATCAAAAAATTTCAGAGTGATTCAATTACGCAGATATATGTTTGAAGGTTTTAAAAAAAAAATCATAGTGATTCAATCATGCATATATGTGTTCTAAGGCTGTCAAAAAAAATTCATATAGATTCAATCATGCATATATGTGTTCTAAGGCTATAAAAAAAATGCATAATTATTCAATCATGCACATATTTGCTCTAAGGCTGTCAAAAAGATTTCATAGTGTTTCAAACGTTCATATATTTGTTCTAAAACACATATATGCATGATTGAATCATGCATATATGTGTTTTGAGGCGGTCAAATAAATTTCATAGTGATTCAATCAAGCATATATGTGTTCCAAGGCTGTCAAAAAAAATTCATAGTGATTCAGTCATGCAAATATGTGTTCTAAGGTTAAGAAAAAAAATTCATTGTGATTCAATCTTGCACATATGTGTACTAAGGTTGTCCATAAAGTTTCATAGTGATTCAATCATGCATATAAGTGTTTTAAGGCTGTCAAAAAAATTTCATAGTGATTCAATCTTGCATATATGTGTTCTAAGGATATAAAAAAAAATTCATAGTGATTTAATCAAGCAGATATGTGTTCTACTGCTGTCAAAAACAATTTATAGTGATTCAAGCAGACATATATGTGTTGTAAAGTTGTCAACAAAATTTTATAGTCATTCAATCATGCATTTGTGTTCAAATGCTGTCAAATTTTTTTTATAGTGATTCAATCATGCATATATGTGTTCAAAGGCTGTCAAATAAATTTCATAGTGATTCAAACAAGCAAATATGTGTTCTAAGGCTGTCAAACAAAATTCATAGTTATTCAGTCATGCAGATATGTGTTCTAAGGTTAACAAGAAAAATTCATTGTAATTCAATCTTGCATATATGTGTACTAAGGTTGCCCATAAAATTTCATAGTGATTAAATCATGCATATTTGTGTTCTAAGGCTGTAAAAAAAAAACTTATAGTTATTCAATCATGCATATATTTGTTCTAAGGTTGTCATCAAAATTTTATGTTGATTCAACCATGCGTATATGTGTTCTAATGCTATCGAAAAAAATTTATTGTGATTCAATCATGCATATATGTATTCTAAGCCTGTCAGAAAAAATTCATAGTGATTCAATCATGTATATATGTATTCTAAGTCTGTCAAACAAATTTTATAGTGATTCAATCATTTATATATGTTTTCTAATGCTGTCAAAAAAATTTATAGTGATTCGATTATGAAAATATTTGTTCCAAGGTAGCCAAAAAAAATTCATAGTGATTCAATCATTCATATTTGTGTTCTAATGCTGTCTAAAAGTTTTATAGTGATTCCATCATGCATATATGTTCTCTAAGGCTGTCAAAAAAAATTCATAGTGACTCAATCATGCATATATGTGTTCCAAGGTTGTCAAGAAAATTTTATAGTGATTCCATCATGCATATATGTGTTCTAAAGCTATCAAAAAAAATTTATAGTGATTCAATCATGCATATATGTGTTCTAATGTTGTCAAAAAACATTTGTATTGATTCAATCATGCATATATGTGTTCTAAGGAATTCAAAAAAAATTCATAGTAATTCAAACATGCATATATGTGTTCTAAGGCTGTCAAAATTTTTTTATAGTGATTCAATCATGCATATATTTTTTCTAAGGCTCTCAAAAAAAATTTCTAGTTTTGCAATCATGCATATATGTGTTCTAAGGCTGTCAAAAAAATTTCATAGTGATCCAATCGTAAATATATGAATTCTAAGGCTGTCAAAAAAAATAAATATTGATTCAATCATGCACATATTCGTTCTAAGGCAGTCAAAACATTTCATAGTGATTCCAAAATGCATATATGTGTTCTAAGGCAGTCAAAAAAAACTTAAAGTGATTCAATCATACAGAAATGTCTTCTAGGTGTATCAAAAAAATTTAATAGTAATTCAATCATGGAAATATGTGTTTTAATGCGGTGAAAAAAATTTCATAGTGAGTCAATCAAGCATATATGTGTTCTAAGGTTGTAAAAAAAAATTCATAGTGATTCAATCCTGCATATATGTGTTCTAAGGCTGTAAAAAAAATTTCATAGTGATTCAATCATGCATATATGTGTTCTAAGGCTGTCAAAAAAAAATTTATAGTGATCTAATCTTGCATATATGTGTTCTAAGGCCATCTAAAAAATTTCATAGTGATTCAATCAAGCATATATGGGGTCTAAGGATGTCAAAAAAAATTCATAGTGGTTGAATCATCGAGATATGTGTTCTAAAGTTGTCAAAAAGAATTTATAGTGATTCAATCATGCATATATGTGTTCTATTGCAGTAAAAAAAATTTGATAGTGATTCAATCATGCAGATATGTGTTCTGAGGTTATCAAAAAAAAATTATAGTGTTTCAATCATGCATATATGTGTTCTAATGCTGTAAAAAAAAATGATAGTGATTCAATCATGCAGATATGTGTTCTAAGGTTATCTAAAAGAAATTTTAGTGATTCAATCATGCATGTTTGTGTTCAAAGGGTATCAAAAAAAATTTAGACTGATTTAATCCTGCATATATGTGTTATAAGGCTCTCAGAAAAATTTCATAGTGGTTGAATCATACATATATGTGTTCTAAGGCTGTAAAAAAAAACTATATTGGTTCATTCATGAATATATAAGTTCTAAGGCTGTTTAAAAAATTACATAGTGATTCAATCATTCATATATGTGTTCTAAGGTTGTCAAAAAAATTTCATAGTGACTCAAGCATGCAGATATGTGTTCTAATTCTCTGAAAAAAAATTTATAGTGATTCAATCATGTAGATAAGTGTTCTAAGGTGGTCAAAAAATTTTTGTAGTGATTCAATAATTCATATATGTGTTCTAAGGCAATAAAAAAAATTCATAGTAATTCAATCATGCATATAAGTGTAATAAGGCTCTCAATAATTTTTCTAGTGATTCAATCATGCATGTATGTGTTCTAAGGCTGTCAAAAAAATTTGATGGTGATACAATCATAAATATATGTATTTGAAGGCTGTCAAAAAAAATAAATAGTGATTCAAATATGCACATATGTGTTCTAAGGCTGTCAAAAAAAAAATTATAGTGATTCAATCCTGCATATATGTGTTCCAATGCAGTCAAAATTTTTTTATAGTGATTCAATCTAGCATCTATGTATTTTAATGCGGTTAAAAAAAATTTATAGTGACTCAATAATGCTGATATGTGATCTAAGGATGTCAAAAACAATTCATAGTGATTCAATCCTGTCTATATGTGTTCTAGGGCTGTAAAAAAAAAATTCATAGTGAGTCAATCAAGCAGATATCTGTTCTGAGGTTGTCAAAAACAATTCATAGTGATTCAATCATGCATATATGTGGTCTAAGTCTGTCAAAAAAAATTTATAGTGATTCAATCATGCATATATGTGTTCTAAGGCTTTAAAAAAAAATTATAGTGATCTAATCTTGCATATATGTGTTCTAAGGCCGTCTAAAAAATTTCATACTGATTCGATCAAGCATATATGTGTTCTTAGGCTGTCAAAAAAATTTCATAGTGGTTCAATCATCCAGATATGTGTTCTAAGGTTTTCCAAAAAAAAATTGTAGTGATTCACTCAAGCATATATGTGTTCTAATGCTGTCAAAAAAATTTCATAGTGTTTCAATCATGTAGATAAGTGTTCTAAGGTTGTCAAAAAAAATTGTATTGTTTCAATCATTCATATATGTGCTCTAATGTTATAAAAAAAAAATCATAGTAATTCAATCATGCATATATGTGTTCTAAGGCAGTCAAAATTTTTTCATAGTGGTTCAATCATGCATATATGTGTTCTAAGGCTCTAAAAAATTTTCATAGTGGTTCAATCATGCATGTATGTGTTCTAAGGCTGTCAAAAAAATTTCATGGTGATCCAATAAAAAATATATGTATTCTAAGGCTGTCAAAAAAAAAAATAGTGATTCAAACATGCATATATGTGTTCTAAAGCTGTCAAAAAAAAATTTATAGTGATTCAATCAAGCATATATGTGTTCTAAGGCAGTAAAAAAAAAATCATAGTGGTTCAATCATGCAGATATGTGTTCTTAGGTTGTCAAAAAAATTTTGTAGTGATTCAATCATGCATATATGTGTTCTAAGTTAGTCAAAAAAATTTCATAGTGATTTAATCATTCATATATGTGTTCTAAGGTTGTCAAAAAAATTTCATAGTGATTCAAGCAAGCAGATATGTGTTCTAATTCTCTCAAAAAAAATTTATAATGATTCAATCATGTAGATAAGTGTTCTAAGGTGGTCAAAAAAGATTTTATTGATTCAATAAATCATATATCTGTTCCAAGGCTATCAAAAACAATTCATAGTAATTCAATCATGCATATATGTGTTCTAAGGCTGTCAAAAAAAATTCATAGTGATTCAATCATGCATATATGTGTTCTAAGGCTCTTAAAATTTTTTTTTAGTGATTCAATCATGCATGTATGTGTTTTAAGGCTGTCAAAAAAATTTCATCGTGATCCAATCACAAATATATGTATTCTGTGGCTGTAAAAAAAAAAATAGTGATTCAAAGATGCACATATGTGTTCTAAGGCTGTCAAAATTTTTTTATAGTGATTCAATCATGCATATATGTGTTCCAACGCTGTCAAAATTTTTTTACAGTGATTTAATCATGCAGAAATGTGTTCTAGGGTTGTGAATTTTTTTTTATAATGATTCAATCATGCATCTATGTATTTTAATGTGGTCAAAAAAATTTTATAGTGACTCAATCATGCTGATATGTGTTCTAAGGTTGTCAAAAACAATTCATAGTGATTCAATCTTGCCTATATGTGTTCTAAGGTTGTCCAAAAAAATTCATAGTGAGTCAATAAAGCAGATATGTGTTCTCAGGTTGTCAAAAACAATTCATTGTGATTCAATCCTGCATATATGTGGTCTATGGCTGTCAAAAAAAATTCATAGTCATTCAATCAAGCATATATGTGTTCTTAGGCTGTCAAAAAAAAACTTATAGTGATCTAATCTTGCATATATGTGTTCTAAGGCCATCTAAAAAATTTCATAGTGATTCAATCAAGCATATATGTGTTCCAAGGCTGTCAAAAAAAATTCATAGTGGTTCAATCATCCAGATATGTGTTCTAAGGTTGTCAAAAAAAATGTGTAGTGACTCAATCATGAGTATATATGTTCTAATGCTGTCAAAAAAATTTCATAGTGATTCTATCATGCAAATATGTGTTCTAAGGTTATCAAAAAAAATTGTAGTGATTCAATCATGCATATATGTGTTCAAAGGCTATCAAAAATATTTTAGACTAATTTAATCATGCATATATGTGTTCTAAGGCTCTAAAAAAATTTCATAATGATTGAATCATGCATATATGTGTTCTAAGGCTGTCAAAAAAAAATTAATTTCGTTCAATCATGCATATATGTGTTCTAAGGCAGTTAAAAAAATTCATAGTGATTCAATCATTCATATATGTGTTCTAAGGTTATCAAAAAAAAATTATAGTGATTCAAGCATGCAGATATGTGTTCTAATTCTCTCAAAAAAAAGTTATAGTGATTCAATCATGCAGATAAGTGTTCTAAGGTTGTCAAACAAAAATTGTATTGATTCAATCATTCATATATGTGTTCTAAGGCTGTCAAAACAAATTCATAGTAATTCAATCATGCATATATGTGTTCTAAGGCTGCAAAAATATTTCATAGTGATTCAATCATGCATATATGTGTTCTATGACTCAAAATTTTTTTCTAGTGATTCAATCATCCAGATAAGTGTTCTAAGGCTGTCAAAAATAATTCATGGTGATCCAATAAAAAATATATGTATTCTAAGGCTGTCAAAAAAAATAAATAGTGATTCAAACATGCACATATGTGTTCTAAGGCTGTCAAAAAAAATTTAGTAATTCAATCAAGCATATATGCATTCTAAGGTAGTCAAAAAATTTTTATAGTGATTCAATCATGCAGAAATGTGTTCTAAGGCTGTCAAAAAATTTTTGTAATGATTTAATCATGCATCTATGTTTTTTAATGCGGTCAAAAAGATTTCATAGTGACTCAATCATTCAAATATGTGTTCTAAGATTGTCGAAAACAATTCATAGTGATTCGATCAAGCAGATATGTGTTCTAAAGCTGTCAAAAAAAATGTTATAGTGACTTAATCTTGTATATATGTGTTCTGAGGCCGTCCAAAAAATTTCATAGTGATTCAATCAAGCATATATGCGTTCAAAGGCTCTCAAACAAATTTCGTAATGGTTTAATCATGCAAATATTTCTTCTAAGGTTATGAAAAAAAAAATTAGTGATTCAATCATGCATATATGGGTTCTAATGCTGTCAAAATTTTTTTATAGTGATTCAATCATGCTGATATGGGTTCAAAGGTTGTCAAAAAAAAATTGAAGTGATTCAATCATGCATATATGTGTTCTAAGGCTATAAAAAAAATTCATATTGATTGAATCATGCATATATGCGTTCTAAGGCTGTCAAAAAAAATTTATACTGATTCAATCATGCATATATGTTTTCTAAGGATGTCAAAAATAAATTATAGTGATTCAATCATGCATGTATGTGTTCTAAGGCTGCCAAAAAAATTTATAGTGATTCAATCATTTATATGTGTTATAACGCTGTCAAAATACTTTTATAGAGATTCAATCATTCATATATGTGTTTTAATGCTGTCAAAAAAATTTCATAGTGATTCAATCATTCATATATGTGTTCTAAGGCTGTCAACAAAATTTCATTGTGATTCAATAATGCATATATGTGTTTTTAGGCATTCTAAAATATTTTATAGTGATTCATTCATGCATATATTTGTTCTAAGACTGTCAAAAAAATTTGATAGTGATTTAATCATGTATATATGTGTTGTAATGTTGTAAAAAAAAATCATGGTGATTTAATCATGCATATAGGTGATCAAAGGCTGTCAAAAAAATGTTATAGTGATTGAATCTTGCATAATGTGTTCTAAGGTTGTCAAAAAAAATTTATAGTGATTTAATCATGCAGATATGTGTTCTAAGATTGTCAAAAAAAACTTTATAGTGATTCAATCATTCATATTTGTGTTCTAATGCTGTCAAAAAAAATTCATAGTGATTCAATCATGCATATTTGTGTTCTAAGGCTGTGAAAAAAAATTCATAGTGATTCAATCATGAATATAAATGTTCTAAGGCAGTCAAAAACATTTCATAGTGATTCCAACATGCATATATGTGTTCTAAGGCTGTCAAAAAAAAATCATAGTGAATCATACATACATGTGTTTTAAGGCTGCTAAAATTTTTTTATAGTGATTGCATGATGCATATACGTGTTCTAAGGCTACAAAAATTTTTTTTAGTGAATCAATCAGGCATATATGTGTTCTATGGCAGTCAAAAAAAAATTCATAGTTATTCAATCAAGCATATATGTGTTCTAAGGCTGTCAAAAAAATTTCATAGTGATTCAGCAATGCATATATGTGTTCTACAGTGGTCAAAATAATTTCATAGTGATTGAATAATGCGTATAGGTGTTCTAAAGCTGTCAAAAAAAGTTCATAGTGATTCAATCATGCATATATGTGTTCTAAGGCTGTCAAAAAATTTGTATAGTGATTCAATCATGCATATATGTGTTCTAATACTGTTAAAAATTTTTATGGGGATTTAATCATGCATATATGTGTTCTAATGCTATAAAAAAAATTTGTAGTGATTCAGTCATGCATATATGTGTTCTACGGCTGTAAAAAAAAAATTCATATCGATTCAATCTTGCACATATGTGCTCTAAGGCTGTCAAAAAAAAATCATAGTGATTCAGTCATGCATATATGTGTTCTAAGACTGTCAAAAAAATTTCATAGTGGTCATTCCATGATGCATATATGTGTTCCAAGGGTGTCAAAATTTTTTCGTAGTGATTTAATCAAACATATATGTGTTCGAACCTTGTAAAAAAAAATCATAGTGATTCAATCATGCATATATGTGTTCTAAGGCTGTTAAAAAAAAATTCATAGAGATTCAATAACGCATATATGTGTTCCAAGGTTCTCAACAAAATTTTATAGTCATTCAATCATGCATATATATGTTCTAATGCAGTCAAAAAAATTTGTAGTGATTCAATCAAGCATACATGTGTTCTAAGGCTGTCAAAAAAATTTCATAGTGATTCAATCACGCATATATGTGTTCTAAGGCTATCAAAAAAAATTCATAGTGATACAATCATGCATATATGTATTCTAAGGGTGTCAAAATAATTTATAGTGATTCAATCATGCAGATATTTCTTCTAAGGTTGTCAAAAAAAGTTTGTAGTGATTCAATCCTACATATATGTGTTTTAATGCTTTCAAAAAAATTTCATAGTGATCGAGTCATGCATATATGTATTCTAAGGCTGTTGAAAAAAATACATAGTTATTCAATCATGCATATAAATGTTCTACGACTATAAAAAAAAAATCATAGTGATTCAGTAATGCATATATATCTTCTAAGGCTGGAAAAAAAAATTCATTATGATTCAATCATGCAGATATGTGTTCTAAGATGTCAAAAAATTGATAGTGGTACAATCATGCATATATGCGTTCTAAGGTTCTCAACAAAATTTCATAGTTACTCAATCTTGAAGATATGTGTTCTAAGGTTGTCAATAAAAATTTAAAGTAATTCAATCATGCATATATGTGTTCTAAGGCTGTTAAAAAAAATTCATAGTTTTTCAATCATGCATATATATGTTCTAATGCAGTAAAAAAAATTTTATAGTGATTTAATTATGCATGTATATGTTGTAAGGCTGTCAAAAAAATTTTGTAGTGATTCAATCATGCATACATGTGTTCTAAGGCTGTCAAAAAAAATTCATAGTGATTCAATCATGCATATATGTGTTCTCAGGCTGTCAAAAAAAATTATAGTGATTCAATCATGCATATATGTATTCTAAGGGTGTCAAAAAAATTTATAGTGATTCAATCATGCAGATATTTCTTCTAAAGTGGTCAAAAAAAGTTTATAGTGATTCAATCATACATATATTTGTTCTAATGCTATCAAAAAAATTTCATAGTGATTCAATCATGCGTATATGTGTGTTCTGAGGCTGTCAAAAAAATTTCATGGTTATTCAATCATGCATATATATGTACTAAGGCTGTCAAAAAAATTTCATAGTGATTCAATTATGCATATATATGTTCTAAGGCTGTCAACAAAATTTATTAGTGATTCAATCATGCATATACGTGTTCTAAGGATTCCAAAAATATTTCATAGTGCTTCAATCAAGCATATATGTGTTCTAAGAATGCCAAAAAAAAATTATAGTTTTTCAATCTTAGAGATATGCGTTCTATGGTTGACAAAAAAAAAATTAGTGATTCAATCATGCATATATGTATTATGATGCTGTCAAAAAAAATTTGTAGAGATTCAATCATGCATTTATGTGTTCTAAGGCTATAAAAAAATATTTATAGTTATTCAATCTTGCATATATGTGGTCTAAGGTTGTCCAAAAAAATATATAGTGATTCAATCAAGCATATATGTGTTCTAATGCTGTCAAAAGAAAAGATTAGTGATTCAATCATGCATATATGTGTTATAAGGTTGTCAAAAAAATTTCATAGTGATACAATCATGCATATATGTGTTCTAATGCAGTCAAAAAAAGATTTTAGTGATTCAATTATGCATATATGTGTTCTTAGGCAGTCAAAAATTTTTTATAGTCATTCAATCAGGCATATATGTGTTTTAAGGCTATCAAAATTTTTTTATAGAGATTCAATCGTGGATATATGTGATCTGAGGATGTGAAAAAAAAAATCATTGTGATTCAATCATGCAGATATGTATTCCAGGGTAGTCAAGAAAATTCTATTGTGATTCAATCATTTTTATATGTGTCCTAATGCTGTAAAAAAAAATTTGTAGTCATTCAATCTTGCATATATCTGTTCTAAGGCTATCAAAAAAAAATTCAAAGTGATTTAGTTATACATATATGTGTTCTAAGGTTGTGAAAAAAATTTCATAGTGATTCAATCATGCATATATCTGTATTCAAAAGCTATCAAAAAAAAAATTGTGATTTAGTCATGTATACATGTGTTCTAAGGCTGTCAAAAAATTTTCATAGTGAGTCACTCATGCATACATGTGTTCTAAAGTTGTCAAAAAACTTCTATAGAGATTCAATCATGCATATATGTGTTCTAAAGCTGTCAAATTTTTTTTATAGAGATTTAATGAAGCGTATATGTGTTCTAAGCCTGTAAAAAAAAATTCATATTGATTCAATCATGCATATATGTGTTCTAAGGATGTCAAAAAAAATTCATAGTGACACATTCATGCACATACGGGTTCTAAGTCTTTCAAAAAAAATTTATAGCGATTCTATCATGCATATATGTGTTCTAAGGCTGTAAAAAAAAATTGAATTGATTTAATCATGCAGATAGGTGTTCTACAACTGTCAAAAACATGTTATAGTGATTCAATCATGCAAATATGTTTTCTAAGGCTATTAAAAGAAATTCATAGTGATTCAATCATGCAGATGTGTTTTCTAAGGTTGTCAAAATAATTTTATAGTGATTCAATAATGCATATTTGTGTTCTAATATTGTCAAAATAATTTCATAGTATTTGAATCATGCATATTTGTGCTCTAAGGCTGTCAAAAAAATTTCATAGTGATTCAATCATGCATATATGTGTTCAAAGGCTGTAAAAAAAAATTTGATGTGATTAAATCATGCATATATGTGTTCTAATGCTGTCAAAAATAATTTATTCTATTTCAGTCATGCATAAATTTGTTCTAAGGTTGTCAAATTTTTTTTATAGTGATTCAATCCTATATATATGTGTTGTAAGGTTGCCAAAAGTTTTTTATAGTGATTCAATCATGCATATATACGTTCTAAGGCAGTCAAAACATTTCATAGTGATTCCAACATGCATATATGTGTTCTAAGGCTGTAAAAAAAAATCATGGTGATTCAATCATGCATATATGTGTTTTAAGGCTGTAAAAAAAAATTCATTGTGAATCCATCATGCATATATGTATTCTAAGGCTGTCAAAAAAAGTTTGTAGCGAATCAATAAGGCATATATGTGTTATAAGGCTGTTAAAAAAATTTATAGTTATTCAATCATCCTTATATGTGTTCTAAGGCTGTCAAAAAAAAATTATAGTAATTCAATCATGCATATATGTGTTCTAAGGCTGTTAAAAAATTTTGTAGTGATTCAATCATCCATAGATGTGTTCTAATGCTCTCACAAAAACTTTGTAGTTATTCAATCATGCATATATGTGTTCTAAGGCTGTCAAAAAATTTTCATATTGATTCAATCCTGCATACATGTTTTCTAAGGGTATAAAGAAAATTTCATAGTGATTCAATCAAGCAGATATGTGTTCTAAGGTTGTCGAAAAAATTTCATAGTGATTCAATCATGCATATATGTGATTTAACGATTCAAAAAAAATTAATAGTAATTCCATCATGCATTTATGTATTCTAAGGGTGTAAAATTTTTTTTATAGTGATTCAATCATGCATATATGTGTTCTAAGGCTGTCAAAAAAATTCATAGAGATTCAACCATGTATATATGTCACCCAATGGTGTAAAAATAATCATAGTTATTGAATCATGCATATATGTGTTCTAAGGTTCTCAACAAAATTTTATAGTTATTCAATCATGCACATATGTGTTCTTATGCTATCAAAAAAATTTGTAGTGATTCAATCATGCATACATGTGCTCTAAGGCTGTCAAAAAACTTTTATTGTGATTCAATCATGCTTATATGTGTTCTAAGGCAATCAAAAAAACTTCATAGTGATACAATCATGCATATATGTATTCTAAGGGTCTCAAAACAATTTATAGTGATTCAATCATGCAGATATTTCTTCTAAGTTTGTCAAAAAAAGTTTATAGTGATTCAATCATGCATATATGTGTTCTAATGTTGTAAAAAAAATTACATAGTTATTCAACCGTGCATATATGTGTGTTCTGAGGGCGTCACAAAAATGTCATAGTGATTGAGTCATGTATCTATGTGTTCTAAGGCTGTTAAAGAAATTTCATAGTTATTCAATCATGCATATAAATGTTCTAAGGCTGTGAAAAAAATTTCATAGTGATTCAATTATGCATAAATATGATCTAAGGCTGTCAAAAAAATTTCATTGTGATTCAATCATGCAGATATGTGTTCTAAGATGTCAAAAAAAATTCATAGTGGTTCAATCATGCATATATGTGTTCTAAGGCTGTCAAAAAAATTTAATAGTTATTCAATCTTGCAGATATGTGTTCTAAGGTTGTCAAAAAAAAATTATATTAATTCAATCATCCTAATATGTGTTCTAAGTCTGTTAAGAAAAATTTATAGTTATTCAATCATGCCTATATATGTTTTAAGGTTGTCAAAAACATTTTATAGTGATTTAATTATGCATATATATGTTCTAAGGCTGTTAAAAATTTTTCATAATGATTCAATCATGCATGCATGTGTTCTAAGGCTGTCAATTTTTTTTATAGTGATTCAATCATGCATATCCATGTTATAAGGCTATCAAAAAAAGTTTCATCATGATTTAATCATGCATATATGTGTTCTAAGGCTGTCAAAAAAAATTTAGTGATTCAATCATGCATTTACGTATTCTAAGGGTGTCAAAAAAGTTATAGTGATTAAATCATGCCGATATTTCCTCTAAAGTTGTCAAAAAAAGTTTATAGTGATTCAATCACACAAATATGTGTTCTAATGCTGTCAAAAACATTTTATAGTGATTCAATCATACATACATGTGTTCTGAGGCCTCCAAAAAAAATTCAAAGTGATTCAGTCTTGTATATATGTATTCTAAGGCTGTCAAAAAAATTGCATAGTTATTCAATCATGCAAATATATGTTATAAGGCAGTCAACAAAATTTCATAGTGATTCAATCATGTATATATATGTTCAAAGGCTGTAAAAAAAATTGATGTGATTAAATCATGCATATATGTGTTCTAATGCTGTCAAAAATTTTTTATTTTGATTCAGTCATGCATACATGTGTTCTAAGGCTGTCAAATTTTTTTTATAGTGATTCAATCATGTATATATGTGTTCTAAGGTTGCCAAAATTTTTTTATAGTGATTCAATTACGCATATATATGTTCTAAGGTAGTCAAAACATTTTATAGTGATTCCAACATGCATATATGTGTTCTAAGACTGTCAAAAAAAATTCATAGGGATTCAATCATGCATATATGTGTTATAAGGCTGTAAAAAAATTTTATGTTGATTCAATCATGCGTATATGTATTCTAAGACTGTAAAAAAAAGTTTGTAGTGAATCAATAATGCATATATGCGTTCTAAGCTTGTCAAAAAATTTTATAGTTATTCAATCATGCATATATGTGTTCTAAGGCTGTCAACAAAATTTTATAGTCATTCAATCAAGCATTACTGTGTTCTAATGTTGTTCAAAAAATTTATAGTGATTCAATCATGCATATATGTGTTCTAAGGCTGTTAAAAATATTTCATGTTGGTTCGATCCTGCATATATGTTTTCTAAGGCTATAAAAAAAAATTCATAGTGATTCAATCATGCAGATATGTGTTCTAAGGCTGTCAAAAAAATTTCATAGTGATGCAATCATGCATATATGTGATTTAAGGATTTAAAAAAAAATCAAAGTGATTCCATCATGCATATATGTGTTATAAGGGTGTAAAAAACAAATCGTAGTGATTCAATCATGCATATATGTGTTCTAAGGTTGTCAAAAAAAATTTATAGTGATTCAATCCTGCATATATGTGTTCGAAGGCTGTAAAAAAAAGTCGTAGAGATTCAATCACGCATATATGTGTTCCAATGGTGTAAAAAATAATTCATAGTTATTGAATCATGCATATATGTATTCTAAGGTTCTCAACAAAAATTTATAGTGATTCAATCATGCATATATGTGTTCTTATGCTATCAAAAAAAATTGTAGTTATTCAATCATGCATACATGTGTTCTAAAGGTGTCAAAAAAAAATCATAGTGATTCAATTATGCATATACGTGTTCTAAGGCAATAAAAAAAATCATAATGATACAATCATGCATATATGTGTTCTAACGCTATAAAAAAAAACTAGGGTGATTCAATCACGCATATATGTATTCTAAGGGTGTCAAAACAATTTATAGTGATTCAATCTTGCAGATATTTCTTCTAAGGTTGTCAAAAAAAGTTTATAGTGTTTCAATCATGCATATATGTGTTCTATTGTTGTCAAAAAAATTACATAGTGATTCAACGATGCATATATCTGTGTTTTGTGGCTGTCGAAAAAATGTCATAGTGATTGAGTCATGTATATATGTGTTCTAAGGTTGTTAAAAAAATTTCATAGTTACTCAATCATGCATATAAATGTTCTAAGGCTATCAAAAAAATTTCATCGTGATTCAAATATGCATATATATGGTCTAAGGCTGTAAAAAAAATTTCATTGTGATTCAATCATGCAGATATGTGTTCTAGGATGTCAAAAAAAATTCATAGTGGTTCAATCATGCATATATGTCTTCTAAGGCTGTCAAAAAAAATTCAGTCATTCAATCTTGCAGAAATGTGTTCTAAGGTTGTCAAAAAAAATTTATAGTAATACAATCATCTACACATGTGTGCTAAGATGTTAAAAAAAATTCATAGTTATTCAATCATGCATATATATGTTCTAAGGCTGTCAAAAAATTTTTATTGTGATTTAATTATGCATATATATGTTCTATGGCTGTTAAAAAAATTCATAGTGATTCAATCATGCATATATATGTTCTAAGGCTATCAAAAAAATATTCATCGTGATTCAATCATGCATATATGTGTTCAAAGGCTATCAAAAAAAATTTATAGTGATTCAATCATGCATATAAGGGTGTCAAAAAAGTTATATTGATTCAATCATGCAGATATTTCTTCTAAATTTGTCAAAAAAGGTTTATACTGATTCAATCATAAATATATGTGTTCTAATGCAGTCAAAAACATTTTATAGTCATTCAATCATGCATATATGTGTGTTCTGAGGCCTTCAAAAAAAATTCATAGTGATTCAGTCATGCATATGTGTTCTAAGGCTGTTAAAAAAATTTCATAGTTATTCAATCATGCATATATATGTTCTAAGGCTGTCAAAAAAAATTTATAGTGATTCAATCTTGCAGATATGTATTCTAAGATGTCAAAAAAAATTCATAATGGTTCAATCATGCATATATGTATTCTAAGGCTGTAAAAAAAAAATCATAGTTATTCAATCTTGCAGATATGTGTTCTAAGGTTGTCAAAATTTTTTTTACTGATTCAATCATGCATATATGTCTTCTAAGGCTGTTAAAAAAATTTCATAGTTATTCAATCTTGCATATATATGTTCTAAGGCTGTCAAAAAAAAATCATAGTGATTCAATAAAGCATATATATATTCTAAGGCTGTCAAAAAAAATTCATAGTGATTCAATCATGCAGATATGTGTTCTAAGATGTCAAAAATAATTTATTGTGGTTTAATCATGCATATCTGTGTTCTAATAATGTCAAAAAAAATTTATAGTTATTCAATCATACAGATGTGTGTTCTAAGGTGGTCAAAAAAAATTTATAGTGATTCAATCATGCATATATGTGTTCTAAAGTTGTGAAAAAAAAATTATAGTGATTCAATCATGCGTATAATTGATCTAAGGTTGTCAAAAAAATTTCATAGTGATTCAATCATGCATATATGTGTTCTAATGCTGTCAAAAAAATTTTGTAGTGATTCAATCATGCATATTTGAGTTCTTAGGCAGTCAAAAAATTTTCATAGTGATTCAATGATGCATATATGTGTTCTAAGGCTATCAATTTTTTTTTAAAGTGATTCAATCGTGCATATATGTGTTCTAAGGATGTCAAAAAAAATTTATTGTGAATCAATCATTCATGCATGTGTTCTAAGGCTGTGAAAAAAAATTTCATAGTGATTCAATCATGCATATATGTGTTCTAAGGCTATCAAAAAAATTTCATAGAGATTCAATCATGCATATATGTGTTCTAAGGCTGTCAAAAATTTTTTATAGTGATTCAATCATGCATATATGTGTTCGAAGGCTATAAAAAAATTTATAGGGATTCAATCGTGCATATATGTGTTCTTAGAATGTCAAAAAATTTCATTGTGATTCTATCATGCATATATGTTTTCTAAGGCTGTAAAAAAAAATTCAGAGTGATTCAATCATGTAGATATGTGTTCTAAGTTAGTAAAAAAAAAATTATAGTGATTCAATCATTCATATATGTGTCCTAATACTGTCAAAAAACTTTTGTAGTGATTCAATCATGCATATATCTGTTCTAAGACTATCAAAACAATGTCATAGTGATTCGATTATACATATATGTGTTCTAAGGCTTTCAAAAAAAATTCATAGTGATTCAATCGTGCATATATATGTGTTCTAGGGCTTTCAAAAAAAATTTATAGTGATTCTAAAATGTATATGTGTTCTAAGGCTGTCCAAAAAATTTGATGGTGTGTCAATCATGCATACATGTGTTTTAAAGCTGTCAAAATTTTTTTATAGAGATTCAATCATGCATATATGTCTTCTAAAGCTGTCAAATTTTTTTTATAGAGACTCAATCAAGCATATATGTGTTCTAAAGTTGTCAAAAAAAAATCATATTGATTCAATCATGCATATATGTGTTCTAAGGATGTCAACAAAATTTCATAGTGACACAATCATGCATATATGTGTTCTAAGGCTGTAAAAAAAAATTCATAGTGATTCAATCATGCATATATGTGTTGTAAGGCTGTCAAAAAAATTTCATAGTGATTCAATCTTGCAATTATGTGTTCTAAGAAAGTAAAAAAATAATCATAGTGATTCAATTAAGCATATATATTTTCTAAGGCTGTCAAAAAAAATTCATAATGATTTAATCATGGAGATATGTGTTCTAAGGCTGTCAAAAAAATTTCATAGTAATTTAATCATGCATGTGAGTCTTTTAAGGCTGTCAAAAAAATTTCATAGATACTCAATAATGCATATATGATGTTTAAGGCTGTTAAAAAAAATCATAGTTATTCAATCATGCATATATATTTTTTAAGGCTGTTAAAAAAAATCATAGTGATCAAATAATGCATATATATGTTTTAAGGCTGTCAAAAAAATTTCATAGTGATTCAATCATGCAGATATGTCTTCTAAGGCTGTCAAAAGATATTTCATAGTTATTCAATCTTGCAGATATATGTTCTAAGGTTGCCAATTTTTTTTTAAAGTGATTCAATCATTCATATATGTGTTCTAATGCTGTCAAAAAAAATTTGTAGTGATTCAATCATGCATATATGTGTTCTAAGGCTGTCAAAAAAATTTCATAGTGATTCAATCATGCATATATGTGTTCTAAGGCTGTCAAAAAAAATTTATAGTGATTCAATCATGCATATATGTGTTCTAAGGCTGTCAAAAAAATTTCATAGTGATTCAATCTTGCATATATGTGTTCTACGGTTGTCAAAAAAATTTCATAGTGATTCAATCAAGCTTATATTTGTTCTAAGGCTGTCAAAAAACTTCATAATGATTCAATCATGCATATATGTATTCTAAGGTTGTTAAAAAAAAAATCATAGCGATTCAACATTACATATATGTGTTTTACAGTTGCCAAAACAATTTCATAGTGATTCAATCATTCATATATGTATTCTAAGGCTGTCAAAAAAATTTCATAGTGATTCAATCATGCATATATGTGTTCTAAGGCTGTCAAATAAATTTAATAGTGATTCAATCTTGCATATATGTGTTTTTAGGCTGTTAAAAAAATTTCATAGTGATTCAATTTTGCATATATCATTTCAATGGCTTGCAAAAAAATTTCATGGGGATTCAATCATGCAGATATGTGTTCTAAGGCTGTCAAAAAAAAATTATAGAGATTTAATCATGCATATGTGTGTTCTAAGGCTGTAAAAAAAAAATCATAGTGATTTAATCATGAATGTATATGTTTTAAGGCTGTCAAAAGAATTTCATAGTGACTTAATCATGCGTGTATGTATTCTAAAGTTGTCAAAAAAAATTCATAGTGATTCAATCATGCATATATGTGTTCCACTGCTGTCAAAAAAAATTTATAGTGATTCAATCTTGCGTATATGTGTTCTAAGGCTGTGAAAAAAAATTCATAGTGATTCAATCATGCATATATATGTTGTAAGGTTGTCAAAATATTTTTATAGTGATTTAATCATGCAGATATGTTTTTTATGTCTATCTAAGAAATTTTATAGTGATTCAATCATGGATGTATGTGTTCTAATGTTGTCAAAAAAAATTTGAAGTGATTAAATCGAGCAGATATGTGTTCTGAGGCTGTTAAAAAAAAATTCATAGTGATTCAATCATGCAGATATGTATTCTAAGGTTGTCAAAAAAAATATATAGTGATTCAATCATGAATATATGTGTTCTAATGCTGTCAAATTTTTTTTTAGAGATTCAATCATGCATATATGTGTTCTAAGGCTGTAAAAAAAATTCCTATAGAGATTCAATCATGCATGCATATAGAGATTCAATCATGCATATATTTATTTAGCCTCTAGCTACGATAGTACCATATAAACAGTTCATTAGCATGAACCCTCCATCCTTTGAAGGACGGTCTACTCCCGAGGCCGCCAAAGATTGGGTTAGAGACATCAAGCGGATCTTTCATGTACAGTCAGTGATGATCAGAAGGTATATTTCGAAATGTATCAACTTCGAAAAGATGATGAAAGGTGGTGGGCGACTACCTTAGAAGTCAAGTTCGCAGATGGAGCAGTTACGTGGGAGCAATTCGTGGAAGTCTTCTATGTCACTTACTTCCCGATGCATGAACGCAGCAGAAAGATGCAAGGGTTCCTCGACCTCCAGCAAAGGAGTTCTACTCTGGCTGAATACGTTATTAAGTTTCGAAACCTAGAGCGCTTTTGTCTCATTGTCTACGTTACTGACAAGGATCAAGCAATGAAGTTTGCTCGCAGATTAAATCTAGCTTTACGTACGAGGATGTATACTAGTGCCCCTAAGACTCTTGATGAAGCTCTGGAGACAGCTACTCTTTTGGAGTAGGATTGGTCCGAGTCCCAGAGGACGCAATCCTTCAGAGGAAATCAACATTCTGGCTAAAGGAGTTGGCCTATGAAGAGACCTTTTCCAGAAGAATCCCGGTGGAAAGAGATTCACTCTGCTAGCAAAGAAGAACCGACATCAGAGCAACAACAACCGTCCTCGACAGAACCTGCCGTATCAGCAGCAACAGCAGAAGCAGATGGTGGCAACATTAGGTTGCCCAAAGTGTCTTGGTGATCATTCTGGTCGACCGTGTCCTCACGACACCGATGGATGTCTATATTGTGGCAAGATGGGCCACTACATCAGGGGCTGCCGAAAGAAGCAGTCATATGACATGACAGGAACACACCTGGAACATCGCAACCGACCTATCAGCGACCGCCTCAATAGCAGCAATCCTATCCGTAGAGACAAGGAAATCAGAAAATAGTGGCAGGACGAGCCTACGCAGCCACTGTGGAGCAAGTAACCAAAGGAGAGTTGGTCCAAGGTACTATTCTAGTCACTGGGCAAGTGAATTTCACTTTATTTGATTGTGTTGCTTCCCATTCATTTATTGCTACTAGATTTGCCAGAACTTTGCCTATGTCTGCTGAATTGTTGAATTACCCGTTGGAAGTTCGTACTCCGACTGATGATCAATCTTTGTGGGTTTTGTATATTCTGAGCATCGAGGTGTTAGTGGCAGGACAGAACTTGTCAGCTGACGTAATCCTGCTAGACATGATGAAGTTTGAAGTCATTCTAGGCATAGATTGGTTGTTTGAAAATCACACTCAAGTCTTGTGCAGAGAAGGCAAGGTAGTTTTATACCCTCCTGATCGTTCGATTTTGGAGATTAGACTCTCTCAACCTGTGACGCCCCAAACCCCGACCTTGTAAAAACCATGAGTTTTTGAGCAAAAAAAAAAAATTTTTTTTGAAGGATATACAGAGGGAAAAACCACTAGCGGAAGTAAAGGAGGGAAAACAAGGGGGTAAAGCAAGGGTCGCAAGTCTGAGCGAGCCACAGTGAGAAAACCAAACCACAGTAGACAAATAAAGTATTCTTCATTTCCACAATAGTTACAATGATACAAAAACGAGACTGGGTACAAAAAGGAACAGTCTCCCAAAAAGGAGAGGTACAACCCCTCAAACCCCAAAACCAGAAGAAGCCAGAATCTGCTGCAAAGTGTGGGTCTCAAGGCTCCTGCTGTGCGCCGTCGCATCGCGCTGCGCCTACTCGTCACCTGCATCCCCATAAAACGGGGTCAATACTCTTGCGAGCTGGTGAGACAAACCATCCATGCATATCATTTTTTTTTTGGAAAAGCAGAAAGTAAGCAGCATGCTACAAGTGCGCTAAGTACCAGACTATAACTAACATGATGGAACTATAAGAAACATTTACATAAAAGTACAAGTGCGTGACAGGTAAGTGCATATGCCACAAGACTATAAAACTACCAGTGAGTAACAGTGCAACAACTGAAGTAACGAAACAGGACTAAACAACACAGTGTAGCAACTGAAACAAAAGTCTATACTGCTCTAGAGTAACAACTACAGTAAGTCAGTCTGTTTGGTTAGTCCTTATGTTCTTCTTATTACCTCCTCCGGGTACGCGAAGGAAAAACCCTCGAGTTCTGTGAGACATCCACCCGGCGTCGGTTATTCAATTTCTAATATGGTAACCGGGGATGCTACAGAACGAGAAAACCACCTGCGGGCGACACGCAGCCAGGAGAAACCTTTCGCAGGGGTAAAGGATTGCAATCAGTACTACTGCAGTAGTAAAGGTCCCTGCAGAGGGTACCTTGACCTCCCTAACTCCGAGTGACTGGAGGTCCGAGGGCATATCGGCTCCTCTAAAGAACAAGTCGTAGTAACGACACGTCACTCGGGGATGTACCATTCACCCTCTCCCTGGGTGACCAAATTGTGAATGGGGCGCGACAGGTTTATCTTATTTAGGCTCAACTTCAAGTCATACCTCCTCTCGAGGTAGTCGTGCCTCGTGGTCCCCGCGGGGTACGCAAACGAGGACTTGGCCTGCCCATTCACGTGCTCAGCCTCACACGGCCACCACGAGCACACCGCCTGTGAAGACGATATTATACCATTTTATTTTATGCCTAGGGTGACACGAACATGTGAGCACATTCTCACGAACCCGGGCCATTGCCCGTAGACTCCAACCGAGTCTCAAAACCTCAACAGGTTTAAGGTGTCGAACCCTACAGTGTTTTCAGTTCTTTTCAAGTGCGTGACATGTCGAGTCTAAAGCACCCTCTGGTGCAGCGCATAACCATCGATATACGAAAGGGGAACCAACCAAATGTAAACTCGACAATCAAAATCCTGTGACATACGTGGCGAGATGTGCCAATGTGTACGTGCGAAACACGAAAACCCACAAAATTATAATCTCGCACAAGTATCGTGCCGTGAGCGACGATACGCCAACAAATTAGTAAAGTGTCGCAACTACAAATTCTGAGCGGCACAAGGCTCAAAATACATATACGATGCTCACTGTATGAGCGAGGAGCGACCAGGGCTTGAAATACGTATTTCCCAATATGCGTATTTCAACCCTCACACTGCGGCAAAACTCGCATGGCGAGGCCATCGGCGCAGGATCATCGCAGAGTCGACACCCAAGTGTGTCGAGAGCGAGATCAACATAGTCCCATCCGGATGGAAAATCACATCGCCGCTACCAGAGTATAGTTGCACTCTGCCCGCGAAATCGGGGCACAACGCGCCAATCGCTGCAAGCGTCCGACGAAAACAAGCGAAGTACACGCAAACGTGTACTGTGACATAAGTCACGACACAAACATCTTGCTGCCAGGGTGGTCAGCAGGGTATAAGCACTCTAATCCGCGGTTGCAACGACATTGTTGCTCAAAACAAACATTGTCGCTAACCGGGCCAAACCCGCTTGGCGACGAGAGGGACAATTGCCGCCCCCCCCCCCAAGGACATCCGTGGAAACTCAATGGGCATCATAATGACCCATCTGAGTCTGCTAATGGTGCAGACCACGAGCTGGGGGTCCCGCTCGTGACTGCCCAACGATGCCAAGGCTAATGGGTGCCTTAGCGCCCGGTGCCAAGCTTGGCGCCAAAGAAAACCAAGGCACGGCCCTTGTGGGACCCGCAGCCTACGGCCACCTGGTCCCATAGCCACCATGGTCTGCACACTACGTGCAGACCATGCGCTGCTAGGCTGCAGCACGGGCCACCACGATGCCGAGCACGCCCGGGTGCACCCGCACCCGGCTAGCCGCCAAGGGAGCACCTTAGCGACTCGGCGACACCAGGCCCAAAAGGGACCAGACCCAGACCTCCTAGCAGGTCTGATCCAACGAGGATTAGACCCACTAGGGTCACTAGGGAGCCCCTGGTCTGCACCCTAATGGGTTCAGTCCAACGGGCAGGGCTTAGCCGACGCCCACATGTGGTGCGGCTAGCCCAAAAGCCAAGGGCTTGGCCAAAACAGCTTGGCCCAGACCCTGAGGGTCTAGGCCCAGCTGAGCTAAGGCAGGCTGGGGCACACAAAAGTGTGCCCAGCCATAGTCCCTGGTCTGTCCCTAGGGTGGGCTCAGACCAGGGCGCCGGCTAGGCTCACACCCGCACCAAGGGTGCGCCCAGCGCCCGCATCAAGGGACGCCGCCCAAGGGGTCACGGTCTGGACCCAGTGGGTCCAGACCAGGCTAGGTCAGAAGGCCTCAAACTGGGGGTCTGAACCCCTTGGTCTGACCCACATATGGGTCCAGACCAGGCCATGCTAGGGCCCGACGCACCACCAAGGTAGGTGCGTCCCAAACAAGCCTGGACTGACCAGTCAACGGTCAGTCCGGGGCTTGGCTGCAGCAACCACGGGGCCATGGGGCCCAACGAAACCCCACCAGGGTCTGGGCTGGCTGCAAAAGAGCCCAGCCCAGCCACCCAACGAAGAGAAGCCCCCTCAAGGGGGCGTTACATATAAAAAAAAATTGCAACTATATACTTATGTATATATATTTATATACTTCAAAACTTGCAGCTGAAAGGATGCCATTTTACGGCAGTGTACAGGCTGCTCCGGCCAAAGTGCTAAAAATGAAAGTCGTAGAGGGTTTCGTCATCTTTCTACAGCATTCAAGAAATCTGAAAATGGACATACGGTTCAGGAGATAACGCCGGAAAACCAGGCGTCACTCAAGACGTTTCTGGGTTGCTGACGGGAAAAATGTGTCAGACCATGATGCTGATTTTTGTCAGCTCTGAAAGCCGAATCAGCAGAAATGAAAAACTACAAAATTGTGGAGCTCTGTCTTAGCTTTTCGAAATGTCCAAAAACTCTCCTTTTCGACATGTATCCAGGGAGATACGCTCGTTTTACCGAAGGGTTCTCTGAGAACTCGGAAAAACGAGGAAAGAAATGACGAATTTTTTTTTTGAATGCTGGGATCAAACAAGAATGGGGAAACCAGAGGTTTCCCCATCACCTTGTGGGTTTAACCCGCCCGTGAACCTACTGCACCATGTGTGCTTCATAGTGAGTTGGGTCCAAACCCCAAACCGGAAGTCACACACCAAAACAAAGAGGCAAACAATTAACAACTTAAACAAAAAAAAATGGACAAGTATGGAGGAAGGCTCACCTTGTGCTGGGTTGGCCCAGCTGAAGCAGCTGCAACGTGAGGGAGGGAGGAAGGGAGAAGAGGGGAGCTGCTGGAGAGTGAAGAAGGGAGAGAGGAGAAGGGAGAGGGTATCGACCCTCTCTCTTCCCTTTCTTTCCACTTAAAGAGGAGGTGAGGGTGATGAGGGGTGGGGAGTAAAGGAGGGGAGATGGAGGGTCCCCCTCAATCCCCTCCCTAATCCCAGCAAAGAGGGTCAAAGGGGGTCAAGGGCTGGCCCCCAACCACCCCCAACCACTCCCCTTGATTCAAGGGGAGTGGTTGGCTTTGACTTTTCAAAGCCAACACTCCAAGCCAAAAGAAAATACGTTTTTTTTTTCTTTTTTTTTTTGCTTTACATTTTTTTTTAAAAGCATTAAATGGGGTTAGGGGCTACCCCCTAAGGGGTGCCCAGCCCATTTGAAAAAGTCGTTGGATTTTCTCCAACTACTTTTTCAAATGCCCAAACCCAACCCCAAAGTCTACATTTTGCATGTTTTTTTTTTTTTTTCAAAAGCCTTTCAAAAAGGAAGCTTTTTGAAATATTACCTTTATTTCTATTTTGAAAAAACTTTGGGCTGAGGTGGGGCCCATGCCCACCACCTCTATAATGCCCAAAACCAACCTCTTTAAAAATATTTTTGGAAAAACTATATCTAGGTTTTATTAAATTTACAATTCACTTATGAAAAAAAAAAAAACCCATTTACTTGTTATTTAAATGGACATGTTTAAATTAATTTAAAAACTGAATTTTTAAATTACATTTCATGACTTAAGGCTTAAATTATAATAAAGTATATTTAATTCCCTAATTTCTACGAAATTGGGCCTCGGTACGACTCATAATTACCGATATACCCTTTTTCGCCAAAATCCGTGAAATAACGAGATATTTTTCTCGTTTAGGTTCCAAATTCGAAACGAACCCAAACGAATATAATATAAATCGACTCTACAAGTATTGAGATTTGACTCGCCGCGATTTGCCCTGAATCGCCTCGTAGAGCGAGTCTACGCGATTCAGAACCTCAAAAGGCGATAATTTGCCAGATTCATGAGCAATGCTCGTACTGAACAAGGAATTTTCCAACAATGAAAATATATTCCAACTAAAATCCTCTAGAAAAACAGTGGGGCTTACATCCTTCCCTCCTAAAAGGGGATTTCGTCCGCGAAATCACGAACGCTACGCTACAAAAAGATCAGGGTATTTCTCTCTCATACTGGCCTCTGGCTCCCAGGTGCATTCTTCAATGCCATGGTGTTGCCACCGTACCTTAACCAACGGAATGGTCTTGGTACGCAGAACCTGGTCGCGACGATCGACGATCTCAACAGGTCTCTCGGCCACAGTTAAGTCCTCTTGCACTTCGACTTCTTCGTATCGGATAATGTGTGATGGGTCCGGAACATACTTCCTCAGCATCGACACGTGAAAAACATTATGAATTTGAGCATACTGCTGCGGTAGCTCAATCCGATAGGCTGCTCCACCGATCCTCTCAAGGATCCTGAACGGCCCCACGTATCTAGGACTCAACTTTCCTTTCTTTCCGAAACGAAAGACGCTCTTCGTCGGGGATACCTTCACAAAAACCATGTCATCGACATCAAACTGTAGCTCTCGCCGCCTCTTATCAGCGTAACTCTTCTGTCTGTCCTGAGCTGCCTTCAGACGTTCTCGGATCTTCTGCACTTGCTGAGTGTAGTGCTGAAGAACAATCGGCGACTCACTGGATCGATCGCTGATATCGTCCCAATATGACGGTGATCGGCAAGGTCTCCCGTACAAAGCCTCGTACGGAGCCATCCCGATACTAGCGTAATAACTATTGTTGTAGGCAAACTCGACCAAACACAAATGTGAATCCCATTCACCCTTCCAGTCGAGCATACAAGCCCGCAACATATCTTCAAGCGTCTGAATCGTTCTCTCTGACTGGCCATCAGTCTGAGGGTGAAAAGCGGTACTGAACTTCAACTTCGTTCCCAAAGCTGACTGCAATTGGCCCCACAATCGCGACGTGAATCTGGGATCACGATCCGAAATGATAGATGTAGGTACACCATGTAGCCGTACAATCTCTCGGATATACAAGTCTGCTAAGCTCTCAAGCGGCTGACTGATCCGGATAGGTAAGAAGTGAGCAGACTTGGTGAGTCTGTCCACAATCACCCATATCGCATCGTGCTTTCGCCTGGTTCGCGGTAAACCTACCACGAAATCCATCGTGATATCCTCCCATTTCCACTGAGGAATCTCAATCCTCTGCATGGTGCCACCGGGACGTTGGTGCTCGATCTTGATTTGCTGACAAGTCAAACACCTCGATACATACGCTGCGACTTCACGCTTCATCCCGTTCCACCAATACCTTCGCTGAAGGTCCTTAAACATCTTAGTACCACCAGGATGGACGGTGTACTTTGACAGATGTGCCTCATCGAGAATCTCCTTCCTCAACTCAGGGTCACTCGGTACCCAAAGTCGATCCTTCATGCGGATACAACCGCCGTCATCAACACGGAAGATTGAGCCCTCTTCACGAGCTCGGTCGACAAACTTCTGATATTGAGCATTCCGCTTCTGTGCCTCGATAACCTTAGGCAAGAATTCCGATCGAATGGCCAACCCCGACAATCTGATCGTTCCGCCTCCGATCGCGAATGGCTTCCAAGCCACGAAATCTTCGATCAATTTCTGGCTCCACACAAGACTGGCTAGAACACTGCTCGATTTGCGACTAAGCGCATCTGCAACGACGTTCGCCTTACCAGGGTGGTAAGACAACGTAAACTCATAGTCCTTGATAAACTCGAGCCAACGACGCTGTCTCATATTCAATTCCTTCTGGGAAAACAAATACTTGAGACTCTTGTGGTCAGAAAAGACCTCAAATGTATCTCCGTACAGATAGTGTCGCCAGGACTTCAAGGCGAACACCACAGCTGCTAACTCCAAATCATGAGTCGGGTAATTTCTCTCATGAATCTTCAGCTGCCGCGAAGCATACGCAATAACACGACCGTGCTGCATGAGCACGCATCCCAAACCTGTACCTGAGGCGTCTGTGTACACCACAAAGCCGCCTCGACCAGAAGGTAAAGCTAATATCGGAGAGGTAGTCAGCTTCGTCTTCAGGATCTGGAAACTCTCTTCGCAAGAGTCAGTCCATTCGAACTTGACTCCCTTACGCAGAAGCTTCGTCAAAGGAAGCGCGATCCTGGAAAAGTCCTGTATAAAACGTCGGTAATATCCAGCTAACCCGAGAAAACTACGGATGTCTGTAACAGACTGAGGCTGCTTCCAGTCCAACACTGCGTCGACCTTCGCTGGATCAACTGACACACCATCACTGGATATCACATGACCCAAAAACATGACTCGCCGAAGCCAAAACTCGCACTTGGAGAACTTGGCGAACAATCTGTGCTCTCGAAGTACTCCCAACACAATACGCAGATGCTCTCGGTGCTGCTCAGGGGTCTCTGAGTAGATCAAGATGTCATCGATGAATACGATCACAAACGTATCCACAAACGGACGGAAGATGCGATTCATCAAGTCCATGAATGCTGCTGGTGCATTTGTGAGCCCAAAAGGCATCACAACGAACTCGTACAACCCGTACCTAGTTCGAAAAGCCGTCTTCGAGACATCTTCTTCTCTGATCCGGAGTTGATGATAACCCGATCTGAGGTCGATCTTCGAGAATATCTTCGCTCGCTGCAACTGATCAAAGAGATCTTCTATTCTCGGCAACGGATACTTGTTCTTAATCATCGCTTGGTTAAGCATTCTATAGTCAATGCACAACCTCAGGGATCCATCTTTCTTCTTCACAAACAAAACAGGTGCACCCCATGGCGATGCACTGTTTCTGATAAACCCTTGCTCCATTAACTCTTCCAACTGACGCTTCAGTTCCTCGAGTTCTGCCGGAGCCATACGATATGCTGCCTTTGAGATCGGAGTCGTTCCAGGTAACAACTCAATACAAAACTCGATCTCACGCTTCGGAGGTAATCCAGGCAGTTCCTCAGGAAACACATCGGGGAACTCCCAAACTACCTCAAGATCCTCGATAGGGGTTAACACCGATTCAACCGGGGCGATACTGACCAAGAAAGCAGTACCCCCATTTCGCAGATATTTTTGGACCTTAAATGACGAAATCATACGACTGCCTCGAATGGGTCGAGCGAGGCTGATCTCTAAAACCGGACGATCAGGAGGGTACAAAACCACCTTGCCTTCTCTGCATAGAACTTGAGCATGATACTCAAATAACCAATCCATGCCTAGAATGACATCAAACTCCGTCATATCTAGCAGGATCAAGTCAGCTGGCAAGTCCTGACTTGCCACTGACACATCTACGCTCGGAATGTACAAAGTACATAGAGACTGATCACCAGTCGGCGTATGAACTTCCAAAGGGTAATTCAACAATACAGCAGATATAGGCAAAGAACTAGCAAATCTCGAAGCTATGAAAGAATGCGAAGCACCACAGTCAAACAAGGTAAAAGCTGCATGACCAGCGACTGGAATAGTACCTTGGACCAACTCTCCCTTGGTCACCTGCTCGATAGTGGCTGCGTAGGCACGCCCTGCCACCGTCCTCTGGTTACCCGTCTTCTGCTGGGAAGATTGCTGCGGCGGGTACGTCTGCTGCTGCTGCGGCTGGTGAGGAAGTCGCTGAGGCGCTGGCTGTGATGTTCCTGGCGTGTTCCTCCTTAGATCGTCGGATTGCTTCTTCCGACAATCCTTGATGTAGTGGCCCATCTTGCCACAATAGATGCATCCTCCGAGGTCCCGTGGACACGGTCGACCAGGATGATCCATCCGACATTTTGGGCAACCCGATGCTGCCACCACCTGTCTCTGCTGCTGAGGCTGGCGATTCTGTCGCTGCCGGTTGTTGTTGCGGTTCTTCTTTGTTGGCGGGGCGGACTTCTTTCCACCCGAATTCTGCTGAAATGAACGTTTCTTAGGCCAACTCTTTTGGCCTTGCTGCTGCTGGTTACCCTTGGACTGTGGAGTCCTCTGGGATTCTGTCCACTCCTGCTCCAGAAGTGTAGCCGTCTCCAAGGCTTCCTCTAGAGTCGAGGGAGCACGCGTGAACACTCTCAGGCGCAAGGCTAATTTCAGTCCACGCGCAAACTTAATCGCTCGTTCTTTCTCGGTCACGTACACGTGTGGACAGAAGCGCTCTAGGCTTCTGAACTTCGTGATATAGTCTGCCAAGGTAGAGCTCCCCTGCTGAAGGTCGAGAAACTCCTGCATCTTACGACTGCGCTCGTGGGTCGGAAAATAGGCCGCGTAGAAGACCTCCACGAACTGCTCCCACGTAACTGGCCCACCTCCAAACTTGACATCCCAGGTGGTCGCCCACCACCTCTCGGCATCCTTTCGGAGCCGATATGAGCCAAAGTCCACTTTCCTGTCATCACTGACCTGCAGCACACGAAAGATTCGCTCGATCTCCCGTATCCAATCCTCGGCCGCCTCAGGTGTAGACTTTCCGTCGAAGGAGGGAGGGTTCATAGCCATGAACTGCTTATAGGGCACGGCTGTCACTGGAACTGGAGAGGGAGTAGGAACCGGGGTCTCTCGCTCCTGAGAGGTCCGCATGTTCTCTCCCATAGCACGCATGGCCTCAGCCTGCCTGCCCACAACCTCAGCTAGGTTGCTCACAGTGTCCACGATACGATCGCAACGCTCGCGCCAAGCCATCTTGTGCAAAAAGAATGTACGTGTAAGCGATGAGACAAGTCAAAGCATAACTTCATTACAAAAAAAAAAAAACAGACGCATACATATCATCAGTACAAGCCAAAATTACCCTCTATAACAGGGTTACGATACATAAACCTCCTCAACAAAAACACAAACAAAGCAAGTCTACAAGATGAACACTGACTCAGTGTTCCAACCATACATGTTCACATATGAACAAACACAATCACCGCTGCCTACGAGTGTAGTAGTTGCGGTAGGTGTTCCGATTTCCGTATCGCCTCTGCATCGGACGAGGAGGAGAAGAAGGTGTGTACTCCGGAGGACTCACTGCCTGCGACCACGGAGGTGAAGCTGGCGTGTACTCGGGAGAAACAGATCGAGAGTAGGAAGCTGGCGTGTACTCGGGAGAAACTTGTGCTACCCGTGCGTCTCCCATCGGGTCAATCGCTGACTGAGTCTGACCGTCCTCAGGAGCCTCATTCTCCTCGGTCTCAGCGTTACCCATGATGAGTTCGTCGCCCAACTTGCGCTGACACTCGATCTCTATATGCCCCCTAAAGCCACAGTAGGGGCATATGCTCAGGGCACGAGGACAAATCTGTCCTGCGTGATACTCATCACATCTCCCACATGGAGGTGCCGGATGTGCAAGTATCCGGGCACTCCGCACAATTTGCTGAACCGCTTGATCGAGGGCCTCTGTGCCTCGAATCAAGTCGATAAGAGCTCCGAGCATTCGCTCATTTCTCGAATCAGCAGGCATCTAACAGGTTATGCCACAAGTCAAGCATGCATAACTAAATACAGCAGAAATCATTAAGAAACAAATGAAAGTAATAATTCAGAACATACTTACAGTGCGATGGACGTTGCACGCAGAAGTCTTGGACCACACTTATAAACTACAACTCTGATACCAATCTCTGTGACGCCCCAAACCCCGACCTTGTAAAAACCATGAGTTTTTGAGCAAAAAAAAAAATTTTTTTTTGAAGGATATACAGAGGGAAAAACCACTAGCGAAAGTAAAGGAGGGAAAACAAGGGGGTAAAGCAAGGGTCGCAAGTCTGAGCGAGCCACAGTGAGAAAATCAAACCACAGTAGACAAATAAAGTATTCTTCATTTCCACAATAGTTACAATGATACAAAAACGAGACTGGGTACAAAAAGGAACAGTCTCCCAAAAAGGAGAGGTACAACCCCTCAAACCCCAAAACCAGAAGAAGCCAGAATCTGCTGCAAAGTGTGGGTCTCAAGGCTCCTGCTGTGCGCCGTCGCATCGCGCTGCGCCTACTCGTCACCTGCATCCCCATAAAACGGGGTCAATACTCTTGCGAGCTGGTGAGACAAACCATCCATGCATATCATTTTTTTTTTGGAAAAGCAGAAAGTAAGCAGCATGCTACAAGTGCGCTAAGTACCAGACTATAACTAACATGATGGAACTATAAGAAACATTTACATAAAAGTACAAGTGCGTGACAGGTAAGTGCATGTGCCACAAGACTATAAAACTACCAGTGAGTAACAGTGCAACAACTGAAGTAACGAAACAGGACTAAACAACACAGTGTAGCAACTGAAACAAAAGTCTATACTGCTCTAGAGTAACAACTACAGTAAGTCAGTCTGTTTGGTTAGTCCTTATGTTCTTCTTATTACCTCCTCCGGGTACGCGAAGGAAAAACCCTCGAGTTCTGTGAGACATCCACCCGGCGTCGGTTATTCAATTTCTAATATGGTAACCGGGGATGCTACAGAACGAGAAAACCACCTGCGGGCGACACGCAGCCAGGAGAAACCTTTCGCAGGGGTAAAGGATTGCAATCAGTACTACTGCAGTAGTAAAGGTCCCTGCAGAGGGTACCTTGACCTCCCTAACTCCGAGTGACTGGAGGTCCGAGGGCATATCGGCTCCTCTAAAGAACAAGTCGTAGTAACGACACGTCACTCGGGGATGTACCATTCACCCTCTCCCTGGGTGACCAAATTGTGAATGGGGCGCGACAGGTTTATCTTATTTAGGCTCAACTTCAAGTCATACCTCCTCTCGAGGTAGTCGTGCCTCGTGGTCCCCGCGGGGTACGCAAACGAGGACTTGGCCTGCCCATTCACGTGCTCAGCCTCACACGGCCACCACGAGCACACCGCCTGTGAAGACGATATTATACCATTTTATTTTATGCCTAGGGTGACACGAACATGTGAGCACATTCTCACGAACCCGGGCCATTGCCCGTAGACTCCAACCGAGTCTCAAAACCTCAACAGGTTTAAGGTGTCGAACCCTACAGTGTTTTCAGTTCTTTTCAAGTGCGTGACATGTCGAGTCTAAAGCACCCTCTGGTGCAGCGCATAACCATCGATATACGAAAGGGGAACCAACCAAATGTAAACTCGACAATCAAAATCCTGTGACATACGTGGCGAGATGTGCCAATGTGTACGTGCGAAACACGAAAACCCACAAAATTATAATCTCGCACAAGTATCGTGCCGTGAGCGACGATACGCCAACAAATTAGTAAAGTGTCGCAACTACAAATTCTGAGCGGCACAAGGCTCAAAATACATATACGATGCTCACTGTATGAGCGAGGAGCGACCAGGGCTTGAAATACGTATTTCCCAATATGCGTATTTCAACCCTCACACTGCGGCAAAACTCGCATGGCGAGGCCATCGGCGCAGGATCATCGCAGAGTCGACACCCAAGTGTGTCGAGAGCGAGATCAACATAGTCCCATCCGGATGGAAAATCACATCGCCGCTACCAGAGTATAGTTGCACTCTGCCCGCGAAATCGGGGCACAACGCGCCAATCGCTACAAGCGTCCGACGAAAACAAGCGAAGTACACGCAAACGTGTACTGTGACATAAGTCACGACACAAACATCTTGCTGCCAGGGTGGTCAGCGGGGTATAAGCACTCTAATCCGCGCTTGCAACGACATTGTTGCTCAAAACAAACATTGTCGCTAACCGGGCCAAACCCGCTTGGCGACGAGAGGGACAATTGCCGCCCCCCCCCCCAAGGACATCCGTGGAAACTCAATGGGCATCATAATGACCCATCTGAGTCTGCTAATGGTGCAGACCACGAGCTGGGGGTCCCGCTCGTGACTGCCCAACGATGCCAAGGCTAATGGGTGCCTTAGCGCCCGGTGCCAAGCTTGGCGCCAAAGAAAACCAAGGCACGGCCCTTGTGGGACCCGCAGCCAACGGCCACCTGGTCCCATAGCCACCATGGTCTGCACACTACGTGCAGACCATGCGCTGCTAGGCTGCAGCATGGGCCACCACGATGCCGAGCACGCCCGGGTGCACCCGCACCCGGCTAGCCGCCAAGGGAGCACCTTAGCGACTCGGCGACACCAGGCCCAAAAGGGACCAGACCCAGACCTCCTAGCAGGTCTGATCCAACGAGGATCAGACCCACTAGGGTCACTAGGGAGCCCCTGGTCTGCACCCTAATGGGTTCAGTCCAACGGGCAGGGCTTAGCCGACGCCCACATGTGGTGCGGCTAGCCCAAAAGCCAAGGGCTTGGCCAAAACAGCTTGGCCCAGACCCTGCGGGTCTAGGCCCAGCTGAGCTAAGGCAGGCTAGGGCACACAAAAGTGTGCCCAGCCATAGTCCCTGGTCTGTCCCTAGGGTGGGCTCAGACCAGGGCGCCGGCTAGGCTCACACCCGCACCAAGGGTGCGCCCAGCGCCCGCATCAAGGGACGCCGCCCAAGGGGTCACGGTCTGGACCCAGTGGGTCCAGACCAGGCTAGGTCAGAAGGCCTCAAACTGGGGGTCTGAACCCCTTGGTCTGACCCACATATGGGTCCAGACCAGGCCATGCTAGGGCCCGACGCACCACCAAGGTAGGTGCGTCCCAAACAAGCCTGGACTGACCAGTCAACGGTCAGTCCGGGGCTTGGCTGCAGCAACCACGGGGCCATGGGGCCCAACGAAACCCCACCAGGGTCTGGGCTGGCTGCAAAAGAGCCCAGCCCAGCCACCCAACGAAGAGAAGCCCCCTCAAGGGGGCGTTACATATAAAAAAAAATTGCAACTATATACTTATGTATATATATTTATATACTTCAAAACTTGCAGCTGAAAGGATGCCGTTTTACGGCAGTGTACAGGCTGCTCCGGCCAAAGTGCTAAAAATGAAAGTCGTAGAGGGTTTCGTCATCTTTCTACAGCATTCAAGAAGTCTGAAAATGGACATACGGTTCAGGAGATAACGCCGGAAAACCAGGCGTCACTCAAGACGTTTCTGGGTTGCTGACGGGAAAAATGTGTCAGACCATGATGCTGATTTTTGTCAGCTCTGCAAGCCGAATCAGCAGAAATGAAAAACTACAAAATTGTGGAGCTCTGTCTTAGCTTTTCGAAATGTCCAAAAACTCTCCTTTTCGACATGTATCCAGGGAGATACGCTCGTTTTACCGAAGGGTTCTCTGAGAACTCGGAAAAACGAGGAAAGAAATGACGAATTTTTTTTTTGAATGCTGGGATCAAACAAGAATGGGGAAACCAGAGGTTTCCCCATCACCTTGTGGGTTTAACCCGCCCGTGAACCTACTGCACCATGTGTGCTTCATAGTGAGTTGGGTCCAAACCCCAAACCGGAAGTCACACACCAAAACAAAGAGGCAAACAATTAACAACTTAAACAAAAAAAAATGGACAAGTATGGAGGAAGGCTCACCTTGTGCTGGGTTGGCCCAGCTGAAGCAGCTGCAACGTGAGGGAGGGAGGAAGGGAGAAGAGGGGAGCTGCTGGAGAGTGAAGAAGGGAGAGAGGAGAAGGGAGAGGGTATCGACCCTCTCTCTTCCCTTTCTTTCCACTTAAAGAGGAGGTGAGGGTGATGAGGGGTGGGGAGTAAAGGAGGGGAGATGGAGGGTCCCCCTCAATCCCCTCCCTAATCCCAGCAAAGAGGGTCAAAGGGGGTCAAGGGCTGGCCCCCAACCACCCCCAACCACTCCCCTTGATTCAAGGGGAGTGGTTGGCTTTGACTTTTCAAAGCCAACACTCCAAGCCAAAAGAAAATACGTTTTTTTTTTTCTTTTTTTTTTTGCTTTACATTTTTTTTTAAAAGCATTAAATGGGGTTAGGGGCTACCCTCTAAGGGGTGCCCAGCCCATTTGAAAAAGTCGTTGGATTTTCTCCAACTACTTTTTCAAATGCCCAAACCCAACCCCAAAGTCTACATTTTGCATGTTTTTTTTTTTTTTTTCAAAAGCCTTTCAAAAAGGAAGCTTTTTGAAATATTACCTTTATTTCTATTTTGAAAAAACTTTGGGCTGAGGTGGGGCCCATGCCCACCACCTCTATAATGCCCAAAACCAACCTCTTTAAAAATATTTTTGGAAAAACTATATCTAGGTTTTATTAAATTTACAATTCACTTATGAAAAAAAAAAAAACCCATTTACTTGTTATTTAAATGGACATGTTTAAATTAATTTAAAAACTGAATTTTTAAATTACATTTCATGACTTAAGGCTTAAATTATAATAAAGTATATTTAATTCCCTAATTTCTACGAAATTGGGCCTCGGTACGACTCATAATTACCGATATACCCTTTTTCGCCAAAATCCGTGAAATAACGAGATATTTTTCTCGTTTAGGTTCCAAATTCGAAACGAACCCAAACGAATATAATATAAATCGACTCTACAAGTATTGAGATTTGACTCGCCGCGATTTGCCCTGAATCGCCTCGTAGAGCGAGTCTACGCGATTCAGAACCTCAAAAGGCGATAATTTGCCAGATTCATGAGCAATGCTCGTGCTGAACAAGGAATTTTCCAACAATGAAAATATATTCCAACTAAAATCCTCTAGAAAAACAGTGGGGCTTACACAACCCATTCGAGACAGTCGTTTGATTTCGTCATTCAAGGCCCAGAAGTATTTGTGGAACAGGGGGGTACTGCGTTCTTGGTCAGTATCACCCCAGTTGAACCAGAGTTAGTTCCTATTGAGGACTTAGATGTAGTTAGGGAGTTTCCTAATGTATTTCCTGAGAATCTGTCCAGATTACCTCTGAAGCGTGAGATCGAGTTTTGTATCAAGTTGTTACCGAAAACAACTCCGATTTCGAAAGCACAGTATTGTATGGCTCCAGCAGAACTCGAAGAACTGAAGTGTCAGTTGGAAGAGTTGATGGAGCAAGAATTAATTAGAAACAGTGCATCTCCATGGGGTGCACCAGTTTTGTTTGTGAAGAAGAAATACGGATCCCTGAGGTTGTGCATTGACTACATGATGCTCAACCAAGCGACAATTAAGAATAGATATTCGTTATCGAGAATCGAAGATCTCTTTAATCAGTTGCAGAGAGCGAAGATATTCTCGAAGATCAACCTCAGATCGGGTTGTCATCAACTTCAGATCAGAGAGGAAGATGTTTCAAAGACAGCATTTCAAACTAGATACGGGTTGTATGAGTTTGTTGTGATGCCATTTGGGCTCACGAATGCACCAACAGCATTTATGGATTTGATGAATCAGATCTTTCATCCGTATGTAGATACCTTTGTGATCGTATTCATTGATGATATCTTGATCTACTCAAAGAGCCTTGAGCAGCACCGAGAGCATTTGCATATCATTTTGGGAGTACTTCGGGAGCACAGATTGTTTGCCAAGTTCTCTAAATGTGAGTTTTGGCTCAGGCGAGTCATGTTTTTGGGTCACGTGATATCTAGTGATGGAGTGTCAGTTGATCCAACGAAAGTCAAAGCCGTGTTAGATTGGAAGCAACTTCAGTTTATTACTAATATCCGAAGTTTCTTCGGATTAGCTGGTTACTACCAGCATTTCATTCAGGATTTCTCCAGAATTGCGCTACCGTTGACGAAGCTTTTGCGTAAAGGAGTCAAGTTTGAATGGACTGACCCTTGTGAAGAGAGTTTTCAGATCCTGAAGATGAAGCTGACTACCTCATCGGTGTTAGCTTTACCTTCTGGTAGAGGTGGTTTGTGGTGTACACAGACACCTCAAGAACATGATTGGGATGCGTGCTAATGCAGCATGGCCGAGTCATTCCTTATGCATCGAGACAACTGAAGATTTATGAAAAGAATTATCCAACTCATGACTTAGAGTTAGCAGTTGTAGTGTTCATCCTGAAGTCATGGCGACATTATTTGTATGGAGATACATTCGAAGTCTTTTCTGACCATAAGAGTCTCAAACATTTATTTTCTCAAAAAGAATTAAATATAAGACATCGTCGTTGGCTCGAGTTTATCAAGGATTATAAGTTCACATTGTCTTGCCATCCTGGTAAGGCAAACGTCATAGCAGATGCGCTCAGTCGCAAATCAAGGAGTATCTTGGCTAGTCTTGTGTGGAGCCAGAAGTTGATTGAAGATTTTGTGGCTTGGAATCTATTCTCGATTGAAGGCAGAACGATCAGATTGTCTGATTTGACCATTCACTTAGAGTTTTTGCCTAAGGTTGTTGAGGCACAGAAGCAAAGAACTCATTATAAGAAGTTCGTAGGTCAAGATCGTGAAGAGGGCTTAGTCTTTCGTGTTGATGACAACGATTGTATCTGTATGAAGCATCGACTTTGGGAACCAGATGACCCTGAGTTGAAGAAAGAGATTCTTGAAGAGGCACATCTATCGAAGTATACAATTCATCCTGGTGATACTAGGATGTTCAAGGATCTTTAGCGAAATATTGGTGGAACGGGATGAAGCGAGAAGTAGCAGCATACGTATCAAGGTGTTTGACTTGTCAGCAAATCAAGATCAAGCATCAACATCCTGGAGGTTCCATGTAGAGGATCGTGATTCCTTAGTGGAAATGGGAGGATATCACGATGGATTTCATGGTAGGTTTACCGTGAACCTGACGAAAGCACAATGTGATTTGGGTAATTAAGGATAGACTCACCAAGTCTGCCCATTTCTTACCTATCTTGATTAGTCAGTCGCTTGAGAGCATAGCCGACTTATATATCTGAGAGATTGTATGACTACATGGTGTACCGATGTCTATCATTTCGGATCATGATCCCAGATTCACGTCGTGACTGTGGAGACAGTTGCAGTCAGCTTTGGGAACAAAGTTAAAGTTTAGCACTGCCTTTCACCCTCAGACTGATAGTCAGTCAGAAAGAACGATTCAGACGTTAGAAGATATGTTGCGAGCTTGTATGCTCGATTGGAAGGGTGAATGGGATACACACTTATGTTTAGTCAAGTTTGCCTACAACAACAGTTATCACGCTAGTATCGGGATGGATCCGTACGAAGCCTTATACGGGAGACCTTGTTGATCACCGTCGTATTGGAATGATGTCAGTGATAGATTCAATGAATTGTCGATTATTCTTTAGCACTATACTCAGCAAGTGCAAAAGATTCGAAAATGTTTGAAGGCAGCTCAATATAGACAGAAAAGTTACGCCGATAAGAGACAGTGAGAGCTTCATTTCGATGTTAACAACATGGTTTTCGTGAAAGTATCACCGACAAAGAGCGTCTTTCATTTCGAAAAGAAAGGAAAGTTGAGTCTTAGATACGTTGGACCGTTCAAGATTCTCGAGAGAATCAGAGGAGCAACTTATAGCGATGAGCTACTTCAGCAATATGCCCAGATTCATAACATTTTTCATGTGTTGATGTTGAGGAAGTACATTCCTGATCCATCACATGTCATCCGATACGAAGATGTAGAAGTGCAAGAAGATTTGACGATAGCCGAGAAGCCTATCGAGATCGTTGATCATTGAGATCAAGTTTTGCGTACTAAAATCATTCCATTGATTAAAGTATAATGGCAACACCATGGCATCGAAGAACGCATATGGGAACGTAAAGCGAGCATGTGGGAGAAATACCCTGATCTTTTTGTTGACTGATGTGATTTCGCGGACGAAATCCCTTTTAAGGAGGGAATGATGTAAGGCCCATGATATTTCTAAGATAATGTAATATATGATGTATTTCAGTGGATGGAATTTCTTGTATGATTACGAGGAATTTTCATAAAGTCATATATATATATATATATATATATATATATATATATATATATATATATATATATATATATATATATATATATATATATATGTATACTTATGGCTAAACGAGGCCCTAAATCACGTAAGTAAGATGTACAGAGTGATTGAGGGCAATCCATGATATATTAAATTTCGAGAATCCTAAATTTAATTCATAATATATATAATTAGTCAATCCTTAAATTTGAGACTCAAACAATGAAAAAACCTTGTTATTTCATGTGAGATAGTGGAAAGTGTATATCGATAGGATATGAGTCATAACGAGAGCGAATTTCGCAAGAGAAGAAAATTTAAGGAAATAATTTCAAAACTTAGGTTTTATTTTATGAAAAATGAGTTTGATATGAGACATTTAAAGATTTGGAACTTAAAAATGAAAAGCAATTATGGTTTTTGAAATAGTCAAATTGAAATTTTAGAAAAGCAAAGAGAGGTTTTTCAAAAATTTCAAAAAGGAGGTTTGTTTTGAAGATTTAAAAGAAGTGGTTAGCATGGGGTCCACATGAGCATGAGCTCAGCCCATGCAACTTCAAAAAAAAAATGAATTTAAAAAAAAAATGCATTCAAATTAATTGGTTTGAAAAGTCAAAGGGGTTGGTTTTTGGAATTTTAGAAGGTGGTTGGCATAAGCCAACGGTTTTCAAAGAAGCTTGGGCGCACCACCCTAGGGTGCAGCCCATGCTACATTTATGGGTGTTAAAAAAAAATTGGATTCAAATGGTTTTGAAAAAAAAAGTCAAAAAGTAAAGAGGAGACATTGACCCCTTAAATTAAGGGGAGTGGTTGGCCTCTCAAGGTCTAACCTTGAGATCAACCTTAGAGGTCTTCATAGGAGGGGGCGTAGGGATAGAGAGCCCTCTATCTCTCCCTCCAAACTCCCAGCACTCCATCTCCTTCTCCCTTTTATTTCCTTTATAAAAGGTTGAAAGAAAGAGAGGAGAGAGAAAGGGTCGACCCTTTCTCCTCCCTTCTCTCCTTCTTCTCTCTTTTCCCCATCTCCTCTCTTCTTTTCCATCACCTTCCACTGTTTTCCCCTCTTGCTGGAAGAGTGTGAGTGTGGTGGCACCGGATCCTCCAACCGAAAGAAGAATCCATCTTCTTTCCCAAGGTGAGCTACTTTCCCCATATTATCTTTTGTTTGAGAAAGCATTCGTTGCAAGCTATGGGTCTCAAAATGGCTTGCACTCGTGATGTGCAAGAGGATTCATGGTGGCTTTGAGCCATGAATGCGCTTGGTTGCAATATTTTCTTTCGTTTTTGTTTCCATTACATTTGCATCTTGATTTTTGATTCTTTCGTGTTTCCTTTTTGTAATCCTCGCGGAGAAACGCCCTTAACCGCATTGAGCTCCTTGGCAGTCGGCCTAGACACCACCTCGGCCCTAGTTGATGGTTGCTGCACACCTTGTAGCAGTGACCCACACTGAATCCCTGCACCTCCCTTGTGTGCTGACTGAACCCCCTTCACCACCTCTCTTGGTGTGTCGTGACCGAGACACCGCAACAACCTCAAGTTGGGCTGCTGCGGTCCACCTATTTTAGCAGGGTGGTCTGACCTGCCTTGGGGACCAGACCCACCTGAGTGACCCCTTCACCGAGTGGGGACATGGTTGGGGAACACCCCTCCCCCTTTGGTTGCCTTGTTGCAATAAGGAACCGGGTGCAAGCAGCACCCGAGTTTTTACTTGGCGCACCCACTCTTTGGGGTGCAGACCATGGCCTGCAGCCCTGGTCCGAACCTTTTCCAGGTTCAGACCAGGAACACACACACACAAGCACATGCCCCATCTTCCTTTTACCCAGCTAGGTCTGGTCTCTCCAGGACCAGACCTTGCTGGCCCATTTTGTCCCAGCCCACCTGGGCACGCCAGCAGCTAGCCGGGTGCTAGTGCACCCGGTGGCCTTTTGGGCCTTGGCATCAGCCTATGGACTAGGTTGCAGCTGCGGCACCTGGTCTGAACCATGGTTCAGACCAGGGTCCCCCTTGACCCTACTGGTGTGACCAGCAACCTTTGAGCCCCTTTTTACTCCTGGCTATGCACCCTTCTTGGGCGGTAGCTTGTAGTCGGGTGCACGTTGCACCCGGGCAGCCTTGCAGGGCATGGTGGCCGCCATTGGATAGGGTTGCACCTTGTGCAGCGCCTAGTCTGAACCATGTGGGTTCAGACCAGGGCCACCACATCCCCTTTGGCGCGGTAGCAAGGCTAGCTAGCCGGGCGCTAGTGTGCCCGGGTGACCCAGCTGGCCACCACTTTGGCCTTGATCCAGGCTGCACCTAGGGTGCAGTGTCTGATCTGAACCCTTGGGTTCAGACCAGAGCCTTATGTGACCCTCATGGTCTGGTTTGTTGGACCAAACACTGTGGTCTAGTCCTTGCTTCGGTTGGGAAATCGGGCATTTTCCATTGGTACGGACTCCTACGGATTTGCCTATTGCGACACCCATCTGGCTTGAACCCCTTGTTCCGGCCATGTTAGGGTGAACTCAGCTGAGTCTAGTCCTAACTAAACCAGACTTGGTTGAGCCTCGTTGGTGCTCAAACAACCGCTTTGCCATCCCTCCTTGTCGCCAACCTGCAAAGCGAGAAAAATAAAGTAAGAAACAAAAAAGAGGAGAAAGGGTTTTCAAGAGCATAAACCTAGCGATTTAGGCATTCCATATACAATGTCCAGCAGTCCTGGTTGCACACTTGGCACTGATTGTGCATGGTACGGACCCGCAACTCTGACCTCATGGGTCGCGGTTGGTGTTTTTGACTCATTGGCACTGCGTGCCCTTTGTTTGTCGCTTGTGGCTGGCCTATCGCGCGGATGGTTTGGAGAAACCATCGTGAGCCCTTTACTGCCTCATTTTGGCAGCATTAAGGTGAGTTGTATGGCGAGTGATACGATGTCCACTCGTATATACATAATTCCTACGTATTAGGTTTTTGACCGCTTCATCAAAAACCATCATTTTGGTTTTTTTGAGTTTCGCAAGTGCGGTGACCCATTGTGGAAATGCCAATGTAATTCCCATACGTATGGGAATATTTTGAAATTCATTCCCAATGCTTGTATGTATGCTAATATTGCGAAATCTACATGCCTATTTGTCTATGTAGGATATCGCAAATACATTTCCTTGAAAATCGTAATTTTTGCTCGTATTCAAAGCATGTAACGAAACTATCTTTTTGACATAAATGAAATCATGATTAAATTACTCATATTTGAATATTGTATGAATGACGAATATATCACTCACTTGCACATTTTCACGCGTTGAAATATGTTTTCATAAATATGTGTAAGTGTCATTATTTCAAATGTGAAACTTATGTGGAAGATTGATAATGTGTAGTATGGTTTTGCAGGTGCACGTTGACACATCTTGACACTTGTACTGTTTAGTATGTACCTCGAGAGTTATACCCTAGTCTCATGCTCGAGACATCGGAGATGTGTGCTACACACTTGATGTGATATATGAATGAAACTGGAACACCATAAGGGTATAGCACAGAATACATGTTGAGGTTTTCGACTCAGCTGGAGTCTTTGGGTGTTGGCCCCATGTTCGTGAGAGGGCAAACGTGTTGTGACACCCTAGAAATGAAAATGAAAATGGTGTTGTGATCACCTTCATCGGCGATGTGCTCTTTTGTGGGCCATGTGAGGACGAGTACATGAATGGGCAGGCCAAGTCCTTGTTTGCGTACCCCGCAGGGACCATAAGGCATATACACCTCGAAAGGAGGAGTGAGTGTCAAACCAGCCTAAGAAAGATAAACCGTCGTGCCACATTCACAAAAATGGTTCACCTAGGGAGAGGGTGGATGGTACAACCCTGAGTGACAAGTCATCACTATGACACTTTCGTTTGTAGGAACTGTGGCGTCCTTTGATCTCCAGTCACTCCGAGTTAGAGAGGTCGAGGTTACCCTTTTTAGGGACCTCTACTACTGCAGTAGTACGGATTGCAATCCTTTGCCCCTACGAAAGGTTTCACCCAGTTGCGTGCTGCCCGCAGGTGGTTGACTCGGTATGTGGCATCCCCGGTTACCACACTAGAAATTGAATAACAGACGCTGGGTGCATGGCTCACAGAATTCAAGGTTCCTTCGTGTACCCGAAGGAGTAATCAGAAGAACATAATTACTAACCAAACAAACTGACATACTTTAGTTGTCTGCTTGCTTACTTTAGTACTTCTCTTGTTCCTGTCTTGCTCGTTGTACGTTGTTGCTTAGTTTCTTCATTTTGTTGTTGTAACCTGTTGCACTTGTTACTTACTTCGTTGTTGCTTAGACTTGTAACACGTGCACCTACTTGACACACACACATATACTTTAATTCAAATGTTTCTAACGGTTCCATCCGATTAGTTATAGCCAGTTATATTTGTATCATGCTTCATATTGTATGTTTTCCCTTAAAATGATATTATGGATGGTTTATATCACCAACTCGCAAGAGTTTTGACCCCGTTTCATGGGGATACAGGTGACGCATAGGTTAAGTAGTGATGCGACAATGTACAGTTGGAGGCTTGTGACCCACACTTAGTCTGCAGATCTTGGCTTCTTGTTTTGGGGTTTGAGGGGAGTTTTCCTTTCATTTTGAGAGACTGGTCATATTAATGTATCATGTCTCATTCTATAATATGGAAACACTTGGGTATTGTATATATTTGGACTTGACTTGTGGTTTGTATCACTCATTGTGGCCACTCAGACTTGCAGCCTTTGCTTAACCCCTTTGCTTTGTACTTTCGTTGTTGAGTCATACTATGAAACTTTGGGAGAGGGTGATTGAGTCTAGGTTGAGGAAGATTGTCATGATATCAGAGAATCAATTTGGTTTTATGCCTGGAAAATCAACTATGGAAGCTATACATCTTCTTAGACAACTTATTGAGAGAAATAGAGAGAGGAACAAAGATTTGCATATGGTTTTTATTGATTTGGAGAAGGCATACGAAAGAGTACCTAGAGACGTTCTCTGGTGGACAATGATAAAGAAAGGTGTTTCTCTCAAGTTCATTAGTATAATTAAGGATATGTATGAAGGAGTAGTAACCAATGTCCGCACTTGTGGAGGGGTGACAACCAATTTTCCTATAACGGTTGGGTTACATCAAGGATCTGCTTTAAGCCCTTTCCTATTTGTTATAGTGATGGATGAGCTTACGAGATCAATTCAAGAAAATGTGTTGTGGTGTATGTTGTTTGCTGATGATATTGTTTTGATTGATGAGTCTAGAGCTGGGGTTAATGCTAAGTTAGAATTTTGGAGACAGACATTGGAAGAAAGAGGTTTTAAGTTGAGTAAGAGTAAGACAGAATACATAGAATGTCGGTTTAGTAAGCAACGAAGTAGTGATGAGAGTGTAGTGAAGCTTGGTGAGCAAGAAATACCGGTGGATGATTGTTTCAAATATTTGGGATCTATCATTCAAAAGTATGGAGAAATTGATGGAGATGTAAATCATAGGATAAAGGTTGGGTGGATGAAATGGAAAAGTGCAACTGGAGTATTGTGCGATCGTAGAATGCCATTGCGGTTGAAGGGAAAGTTTTATAGGACGACTATTAGGCCCGCTTTACTATATGGTACGGAATGTTGGGCTGCCAAGAGACATCATATTCAAAAAATGAGTGTAGCTGAGATGCGTATGCTAAGATGGATGTGTAGAAATACAATAAAAGATAAGATTCAGAATGAGGAGATACGTAAGAAAGTAGGTGTTGCACCCAATGAAAATAAGATGAGAGAGAATCGTTTACGGTGGTTTGGACATATTCGGCGAAGGCCTAATGATGCTCCAATTAGAAGGATGGAGAAATGGGAAAATATATTAGTTAAAAGAGGTCGGGGTAGGCCTAGGAAGACATGGATGGAGGTGATAGGAAAGGATATGAATGCTTTGAACCTCACCAAGGACATGGCATTGGATAGAAATGATTGGAGGAGAAGGATTCATGTGGAAGACCCAGAATGATTTTCTTTTTTGGTCCATATCGCCGACCCCAATTGTTTTGGGATGAAGGCGCAGTTGTTGTTGTTGTTGTTTTTTCAAAAAAATATCTCAAAAAAAAAAATTTTTTTTTTGCTCAAACCAAAGGTTTTTACAAGGTTGGGGTTTAGGGCGTCACATCTAAGGTTGTGAAAAAAAATTTATAGTGATTCAATCATGCATATATGTGTTCTAACGCTGTAAAAAAAAAATCATAGTGATTCAATTATCCATATATGTGTTCTATGCCTGTAAAAAAAATTTTATAGTGATTCAATCATGCATATATGTTCTAAGGCTGTTAAAAAAAATTTTATAGTGTTTCAATCATGCATATATACCTTCTAAGGATCTCAAAAAAAATTCATAGTGATTCAATCATGAATATATGTGTTCTAAGATGTCAAAAAAAATCATAGTGATTCAATCAAGCATATATGTGTTCTAAGGCAGTAAAAAAATTTCATAGTTATTCAATCTTGCAGATATGTGTTCTAAGGTTATAAGAAAAAATTTATAGTGATTCAATCATGCATATATTTGTTCTAATGTTGTCAAAAAAATTGTGCAGTGATTCAATCAAGCATATACGCACTCTAAGGCAGTAAAAAAAAATTCATAGTGATTCAATCATGCATATATGTGTTCTGAGGCTGTCAAACAAAATCATAGTGATTCAATCATGCATATATGTGTTCAAAGGCTGTCAAAAAAAATTCATTGTGATTCAATCATACATATATGTGTTCTAAGGCTATCATAAAAATTTCATAGTGATTTAATCTGGCATATATATGTCCTAAGGCTGTCAAAAAAGTTTCACAGTGATTCAATCAAGCATGTATTTGTCATAAGGCTATCAAAAAAATTTCATAGTGAATCAATCAAGCATATTTGTATCCTAAGGTTGTTAAAAAAATTTCATAGTTATTCAATAATACATATATATGGTCTATGGTTGTGAAAACAATTTCATAGTGATTTAATCATTCATATATGTGTTCTAAGGCTGTCAAACAAATTTCATATTGATTTAATCATGCATATATGTGTTCTAAGGTTGTTAAAAAAATTTCTTAGGGATTCAATCATGCAGACATGTGTTCTAAGGCTGTCAAAAAAATTTATAGAGATTCAATCATGCATACATGTGTTGTAAGGCTGTCAAAAAATTTTCATAGTGATTATCATGCATGTATGTGTTTTAAAGCTGTCAAAACATTTTCATAGTGTCTCAATCATGCATTTATGTGTTCTAAGGCTGTCACAAAAATTTCATAGTGATTCAATCAAGCATATATCTGTTCTAAGGCTGACAAAATTTTTTTATAGTGATTCAATCTTTCATATATGTGTTCTAAGGCTGTCAAAAAAAATTCATAGTGATTCAATCATGCATAAATGTGTTGTAAGGCTATCAAAAAAATTTCATAGTTATTTAATCTTGCATATATGTGTTCTAAGCCTATCAAAAAAAATTCATAGAGATTCAATCATGCATATAAGTTTTCTAAGACTGTCAAACAATTTTCATAGAGATTCAATCATGCAGATATGTGTTCAATCATGCATATATCTGTTCTAAGGCTGTCAGAAAAAATTTATAGTGATTTAATCATGCAAGTATGTGCTTTAAGGCAGACAAAAAAATTTCAGAGTGACTCAATCAGGCATATATATGTTCTAAGGCTGTCAAAAATATTTCATAGTGATTCAATCATGCATATATTTGTTTAAAGGTTGTCAAAAAAATTTCATAGAGATTGAATCTAGCATATATGTGTTCTAAGGCTGTCGAAAAAAACTCATAGTGATTCAATCATGCATATATGTATTGTAAGGCAGTAAAAAAAAATTTATAGTTATTCAATCATGCAAATATGTGTTCTAAGGCTATAAAAAAAACTATAATGATTCAATCATGCATATATAAGTGCTAATGCTGTGAAAAAAAATTATAATCATTCAATCATGCATATGAAAGTTCTAATGCTGTGAAAAAAAATTTAAAGTGATTAAATCACGCATATATGTGTTCTACGACAATAAAAAAAAATCACAGTGATTGAATCATGTATATATGTGTTCTAAGGCTGTCAAATTTTTTTTATAGTGAATGAAACATTCATATGTGTTATAAGGTTGTCAAAAAAATGTCATAGTGATTCAATCTTGCATATATGTGTTTTAAGGCAGTCAAAAAAAAGTTATAGCAATTCAATCATGTATATATGTGTTTTAAGGCTATCGAAAAACTCTCATTGTGATTCAATCAGACAGATATGTGTTCTAAGGTTGTCAAAAAAAATGTATAGTGATTCAATCATGCATATATGTGTTCTAATGTTGTCAAAAAAAATTCTACAGAGATTCAATCTTGTATATATATGTTTTACGGCTGTCAAAAAAATTCATAATGATTCAATCATATATATATGTGCTCTAAGGCTGTCAAAAAAATTTCACAGTGACTCAATCATGCATATAAGTATGCTAAGGCTGTCAAAAAAGTTTCTTAGTGATTCAATCATGCATACATGTGTTCTAAGGCAGTAAAAAAAATTTATATTGATTCAATCATGCATATATGTGTTCTAATGCTGTCAAAAAAATTTCATAGTGATTCAATCATGCATATATGTGTTCTAAGGCTGTCAAAAAAAATTCATAGTGATTCAATCATGCATTTATGTGTTCTAAGGCTGTCAAAAAAAATTCATAGTGATTCAATCATGCATATATGTGTTTTACGGCAGTCAAAAAAAATTCATAGTGATTCAATCATGTATATATGTGTTCTAAGGTTGTCAACAAAATTTCATAGTGATTCAATCATGCAAGTATGTGTTCTAATGCTGTTAAAAAAATTTTATAGTGATTCAATAAAAAATATATGTGTTCTAAGGAATTAAAAAAAATCATAGTGATTCAATCATGCATATATGCATTCCAAGGTTGTCAAAAAGAATTCATAGTGATTCAATCATGCATGTATGTGTTCTACGATTGTCAAAACTATTTCATAGTGACTCAATCATGCATATATGGGTTCTAAGCCTGTCAAACAAAATTCATAGTGATTCAATCATGCATATATGTGTTCTAAGGCTATCAAAAAAATTTTATAGTAACTCAATCATGAATATATGTGTTCTAATGCCGTCAAAAAAATTTCCCAGTGATTCAATCAAGCATATCTGGGTTCTAAGGCTGTCAAAAAAAATTCATAGTGATTAAATCATGGATATATGTGTTGTACGAATGTCAAAAAAATTTTATAGTGATTTAATCATGCATGTATGTGTTCTAAGGCTGTCCAAAAAAATTCATAGTGATTCAATCATGCATATACATTGTCTAAGGTTGGCGAAAAAAATTTAAAGTGATTCAATCTTGCATACATGTGTTCTAAGGCTCTCATAAAAAATTCATTGTGATTCAATCTTGCATATATGTGTTCTAAGGCTATCAAAAAAATTTCATAGTGATTCAATCATGCATATATTTATTCTAAGGCTGTCAAAAAAATTTCATAGTGATTCAATCATGCATATATGTATTCTATGGCTGTTAAAAAAAAATCATAGGGTCTCAAACATCATATATGTGTTCTAAGGCTGTCCAAAAAATTTCATAGTGATTTAATCATCCATATATGTGTTCTAAGGCTTTCAAAAAAAAATCATAGTGATTCAATGTTGCGTATATATGTTCTACGAATGTAAAAAAAAAATCATAGTGATTCAATCATGTATATATGTGTACTAAGGCTGTCAAAAAATTTCATAGTGATTCAATCATGCACATACGTGTAGTAAGGTTGTCAAAAAAATTTATAGTGATTCAATCTTGCATACATGTGTTCTAAGGCTGTCAAAAAAATTTCATAGTGATTCAATCATGCATATATTTGTTCTACGGCTGTCAAAAAAATTTCTTAGTGATTCAATCATGCAAATTTGTGTTCTAAGGCTGTCAAAAAAAATTCATATTGATTTAATCATGTATATATATGTCTTAAGTGTGACAAAGAAATTTCATAGTGATTCAGTCATGCATATATATGTTCTAAGGCTGTCAAAAAATTTTCACAAAGATTTAATCCTGCAGATATGTGTTCTATTGTTGTCAAAAAAATTATGTAGTGATTCAATCATGCATCTGTGTGTTCTAAGGCTGTCAAATAGTGATTCAATGATGCATATTTGTGTTCTAAGATTATAAAAAAAAAATCATAGTCATTCAATCTTGTAGATATGTCCTCTAAGGCAGTCAAAAAAATTTTATAGTGATTTAATCATGCATATATGTATTCTAATGCTTCCAACAAAAATTTATATTGATTTAATCATGGATATATGTGTTCTAAGGCTGTCAAAAAAACTTTATAGTGATTTAATCATGCATATGTGTTGTATGGTTGTCAAAAAAAATTCATAGTGATTCAATCATGCATATACGTGTTCTAAGGCTGTAAACCATATTTCAGAGTGATTCAATCATGTCTACATATGTCCTAAGGTTGTAAAAAAAATTTCATAGTGAGTCAATAATGCATATATGTGTTCTACGGTTGTTAAAAATATTTCACAGTGATTCAATCATGCATATATGTGTCCTAAGGCTGTCAAAAAAAATTCATAGTGATTCAATCATCCATGTATGTGTTCTAAGGCAGTAAAAAAAAATTCATAGTGATTCAATTAAGCATATATGTATTCTAAGGCTATCAAAAAAAAAATCATAGTGATTCAATCATGCATATATGTGTTGTGAGGCTGTCAAATAAAGTTCATAGTGATTCATTCATGCATATATGTGTTCTAAGGCTGTCAAAAAAATTTCAAAGTGATTCAATCATGCATATATGAGTTGTAAGGCCATTAAAAAAATTATAGGGATTCAATCATGCATCTATGTGTTCTAAGGCTATCAAAAAAAAATTATAATGATTCAATCATGCATATATGTGTTCTAATTCTCTCAAAAAAAAATTGTAGTGATTCAATCATCCATATATGTGTTCTAAGGCTGTCAAAAAAATATCATAGTGATTCAATCAAGCATATTCGTGTTCTAAGGCCGTCACAAAAAATTTATAGTGACTCAATCATGCATATATGTGTTCTTAGGCAGTCAAAATTATTTTATAGTGATTCAATGTTGCATATATGTTTTCTAAGCCTGTTGAAGAAATTTCATAGTGATTCAATCTTGCATATATGTGTCCTAAGGCTGTCAAAAATTTTTTATAGTGATTCAATATTGCATATATATGTTCTAAGGCTGTTAAAAAAATTTCATAGTGATTCAATCATGCATATATTTGTTCTAAGGCTGTAAAAAAAAATTCATAGTGATTCAATCATGTATATATGTATCCTAAGGTTGAAAAAAAAAATCATAGTTATTCTATGATACATATATATGTTCTACAGTTGTCAAAACAATTTCATAGTGATCAATCATTTATATATGTGTTCTAAGGTTGTAAAAAAATCATATTGATTTAATCATGCATATATGTGTTCTAAGGCTGTAAAAAAAAATTCATAGGGATTCAATCATGCAGACATGTGTTATAAGGCTGTCAAAAAAAAATCATAGAGTCTAAGGCTGTCAAAAAACTTTCACAGTGATTCAATCAAGCAGATTTATGTTCAAACATGCATATATGTGTTCTAAGGCTGTCAAAAAAATTTCATAGTGATTCAATAATGTATATATATGTTCCATCATGCATATATGTGTTCTAAGGCTGTCAAAAATATTTTATAGTGATTTAATCTTGCATATATTTGCTTTAAGGCAGTGAAAAAAAATTCATAGTGATTCAATCATGCATATATGTGTTCTAAGGCTGTCAAAAAAATTTCATAGTGATTCAATCATTAATATATGTGTTATAAGGCTTTAAAAAAAATGTCATAGTGATTCAATCTTGCATATATGTGTTCTAAGTCTGTCAAAAAATTTCAGAGTGATTCAATCATGTATGTCTGTGTTCTTAGGATGTAAAAAAAAATTCATGGTGATTCGATCATGCAGATATGTGGTCTAAGGTTGTCAAAGAAATTTCATAGTGCTTCAATCATGCATATATTGTTCTAATGTTCTCAAAAAAACTCTATAGAGATTCAATCTTGCATATATGTGTTCTACGGCTGTCAAAAATTTTTCATAATGATTCAATCTTGCACATATCTGCTCTAAGGCTGACAAAAAGATTTCATAGTGATTCAATCATGCATATACGTATTCTAAAACTGTCAAAAAAGATTCTTTGTGATTCAATAAGGTATATCTGTGTTCTACAGTTGTCAAAAATATTTCATAATGACTCAATCATGCATATATGAGTTCTAAGTCTCTAAAAAAAAATTTAGAGTGATTCAATCTTTCATATATGTGTTCTAACTCTATAAAAAAAAATTCATAGTGATTAAATCATGCATGTATGTGTTTTAAGGCTATCAAAAAAATTTCATAGTGCTCAATCACGCATGTCTGTGTTCTAAGGCTGTAAAAAATATTTCATTGTGATTCCATCATGCATATATGTGTTCTAAGGCTGTCAAACAATTTCATAGTGATTCAATCATGTATATATGTGTTCTAAGGCTGTCCAAAAAATTTCATAGTGATTAAATCAAGCATATATTTGTTCTAAGGCCATCAAAAAAATTTCATAGTGATTCAATCATGCATATAAGTATCCTAAGGTTGTTAAAAGAATTTCATAGTTATTCAATAATACATTTATGTGTTCTATGGTTGTCAAAAAAATTTCATAGCGACTCAATCATTCATATATGTGTTCTAAGGCTGTCAAAAAAAATTCATATTGTCTTAATCAAGCATATATGTGTTCTAAGGCTGCCAAAAAAAAATTCATAGGGATTCAATCACGCAGACATGTGTTCTAAGGCAGTCAAAAACAAATTATATAGATTCAATCACGTATATATGTGTTCTAAGGCAAACAAAAAAATTCATAATGATTTAATAATGCATGTATGTGTTTTAAGGCTATCAAAAGAATTTCATAGAGACTCAATCATACATGTATGTGTTCTAAGAATATCAAAAAAACTTCATAGTGATTCAATCATGCATATATGTGTTCTAAGGCTGTCAATTTTTTTTTATAATGATTCAATCTTTCATATATGTGTTCTAAGGCTGTCAAAAAAATTTCATAGTGATTCAATCTTGCACATATGTGTTCTAAGGTGGTAAAAAAAAAATCATAGTTATTCAATCATGCATATATATGTTCTAAGCCAGTCAAAAAATTTCATAGAGATTCAATCATGCATATATGTGTTCTAAGCCGGTCAAAAAAATTTCATAGTGATTCAATCATGCTGGTATGTGTTCATTCATGCATATTTGTGTTCTAAGGCAGTCAAAAAAATTTCATAGTGATTTAATCATGCGTGTATGTGTTTTAAGGCTGTCAAAAAAATTTCATAGTGATTTAATCATGCATGTATGTGTTTTAAGTCTGTCAAAAAAAATCATAGTTACTCAATCATGCATATATGTGTTCTAAGGCTGTTAAAAAAATTTCATAGTGATTCAATCATGCTTATATTTGTTTTAAGTATGTCAAAAAAATTTCATAGTGATTCAATCTTGCATATATGTGTTCTAAGGCTGTCAAAAAAAATAATAGTGATTCAATCATGCATATAAGTGTTGTAAGGCAGTCAAAAAAAATTTATAGTGATTCAATCATGCAAATATGTGTTCTAAGTCTATAAAAAAAATTTATAATTATTAAATCATGCATATATATGTTCTAATGCTCTGAAGAAAATTTTAAAGTGATTAAATCAAACATATATGTGTTCTATGGCAGTAAAAAAAAAATCATAGTGATTCAATAACGCATATATGTGTTCTAAGGCTGTCAATAAAATTTCATAGTGATTCAATAAGGCATATATTTGTTCTAAGGCTGTCAAAAAAATTTTTTAGTGATTCAATCATGCATGTATGTGTTCTAAGGCTGTCAAAATTTTTTTATAGTGATTCAATCATGCAGATATGTGTTCAATCATGCATATATGTGTTCTAAAGCTGTCAAAAAAATTTCATAGTGATTTAATCATGCATGTATGTGTTTTAAGGCAGTCACAAAAATTTAATAGTGACCCAATCATTAATATATTTGTTCTAAGGCTGTCAAAAATATTTCATAGTGATTCAATCATGCATATATTTGTTTTAAGGCTATCAAAAAAAATTTATAGTGATTCAATCTTGGATATATGTGTTCAAAGACTGACAAAAAAAAATCATAATGATTCAATCATGCATACATGTGTTGTAAGGCAGTCAAAATTTTTTTATAGTGATTCAATCATGCAAATATGTGTTCTAAGGCTATAAAAAAAATATAATGATTCAATCATGCATATGTATGTTCTAATTCTGTGAAAAAAAATTCAAAGTGATTAAATCACACACATAGGTGTTCTACGGTAGTAAAAAAATATTCACAGTCATTAAATCATGCATGTATGTGTTCTAAAGTTGTCAAAAAAATTTCATAGTGATTCAATTATTCATATATGTGTGATAAGGCTATCAAGAAATGTCATAGTGATTCAGTCTTGCATATATGTGATCTAAGGCTGTCACAAAAATTTCATAGTGAATTAATCATGTATATATGTGTTCAAAGGCTGGCAAAAAAAAATCATAGTGATTCAATTAGGCAGATATGTGTTCTAAGGTTGTCAAAAACAATTCATAGTCATTCAATCACGCATATATGTGCTCTAATGTTGCCAAAAAAAATCTATAGAGATTCAATCTTGCATATATGTGTTCTACGACTGTCAAAAATATATCATAATGATTCATTGAAGCATATATGTGCTCCAAGGCTGTCAAAAAAATTTCATAGTGATTCAATCATGGATATATGTATTCCAAGGCTGTAAAAAAAAATTCTTAGTGATTCAATAATATATATCTGTGTTCTACGGTTGTCAAAAAATATTTCCTAGTGACTCAATCATGCGTATATGTGTTCTAAGGCTCTAAAAACAATTTCATAGTGATTCAATCATGCATATATGTGTTTTAGCTTTGTAAAAAAAATTTATAGTGATTCAATCATGTATATATGCATTCTAAGTCTATAAAAAAAATCATAGTGATTCAATCATGCATATGTGTTCTAAGGCTGTCTAAAAAATTTTATAGTGATTCATATATGAAGATTGTGTCATAAGGTTGTTAAAAAAATTTCATAGTGATTCAATAATACATATATGTGTTTTCGGTTGTCAAAACAATTTCATAGTGATTCAATCATTCATATATGTGTTCTATGGCTGTCAAAAAAAATCATAGTGATTCAATCCTGCATATATGTGTTCTAAGGCTGTCAAACAAAATTCATAACAATTCAATCATGCACATTGTATTCTAAGGCTGTCAAAAAATTTTTATAGGGATTCAATCATGTATATATGTGTCCTAAGGTTGTTAAAAAAAATTCATAGTGATTCAATAAAACATATATGTGTTCTACGGTTGTCAAAACAATTTCATATTTGATTCAATCATACATATATTTGTTCTAATGTTGTCAAAAAAATTTCATAGTGATTCAATCTTGCATATATGTGTTCTAAGGCTGTCAAAATTTTTTTATAGTGATTCAATCATGCATACATGTATAAGGCTGTAAAAAAAAATTCATAGTGATTCAATCATGCATATATGTGTTCTAAGGCTGTCAAAAAAATTATATAGTATTTCAATTATGTAGATATGTGTTCTAAAGCTCTCAAAAAAATTGATAGATATTCAATCAAGCATATACGCATCCCAGTGATCTAATCAAGCATATATGTGTTTCAAGGCTGTAAAAAAAAATTCATAGTGACTCAATCTTGCATATATGTGTTCTAAGTCTGCCAAAAAAAATTCATAGTGATTCAATCAAGCATATATATGTTCTAAGAATGTAAAAAAAAAAAATCATAAGGATTCAATAATGGAGATATGTGTTCTAGGGCGATAAAAAAAATCATAGTGATTCTATCATGCATATATGTGTTCTAATTCTATCAAAAAAACTTTATAGAGATTCAATCTTGCATATATGTGTTCTAAAACTATCAAAAAAATTCATAAAGATTCAATCATGCATATATGCATTCTAAGAATGTCAAAAAAAAATCATAGTGATTCAACCATGCATATATATGTTCTAAGTCAGTCAAAAAAAATTCATAATGATTCAATCGTGGAGATATGTGTTCTACGACTACAAATTTTTTTTTATAGTGATTCAATCATGCATATATATGTTCTAATGCAGTCAAAACAATTTTGTAGTAATTCTATCATACATATATGTGTTCTAAGGCTGTCGAAAAAAAATTCTAGTGATTCGATCATGCATATATATGCTCTAAGGCCATAAAAAAATTTTCGTTGTGATTCAATCGAGCATATATGTGTTCTAAGGATCTAAAAAAAATTCAATGTGATTCAATCATGCATATATGTCTTATATGGTTGTCAAAATCTTTTTTATAGTGATTCAATCATTCATATATGTGTCCTATTGCTGTAAAAAAAATTTGTAGTCATTCAATCATGCATATATATGCACAAAGGTTGTCAAAAAAAATTTGTAGCGATTCAATCTATCATACATTTATTTTAAGGCTGTCAAAAAAATTTCATAGTGATTCTATCATGCATATATGTGCTCTAAGGATATAAAAAAAAAATCATAATGATTAAATCATGCATATATGTCTTCTAAGGCTGTCAAAATTTTTTCATAGTGATTCAATCATGCAAATATGTATTATAAGGCTGTCAAAAAAAATTAGTAGTGATTGAATGATGCAGATATGTGTTCTAAGGTTGTCGAAAAATTTTTATTGTGATTCAATCATGAATATTTGTGTTCTAAGATTATAAAAAAAAAATCATAGTTATTCAATCTAGTAGATATGTCCTCTAAGGCAGTCAAAAAAATTTCATAGTGATTTAATCATGCATATATGTATTCTAATGCTTCCAACAAAAATTTATATTGATTTAATCATGGATATATGTGTTCTAAGGCTGTCAAAAAAACTTTATAGTGATTTAATCATGCATATGTGTTGTATGGTTGTCAAAAAAAATTCATAGTGATTCAATCATGCATATACGTGTTCTAAGGCTGTAAAACATATTTCAGAGTGATTCAGTCATGTCTACATATGTCCTAAGGTTGTAAAAAAAAAATCATAGTGAGTCAATAATGCATATATGTGTTCTACGGTTGTTAAAAATATTTCATAGTGATTCAATCATGCATATATGTGTCCTAAGGCTGTCAAAAAAAATTCATAGTGATTCAATCATGCATGTATGTGTTCTAAGGCAGTAAAAAAAAATTCATAGTAATTCAATTAAGCATATATGTATTCTAAGGCTATCAAAAAAAAATCATAGAGATTCAATCATTCATATATGCATTGTGAGGCTGTCAAACAAAGTTCATAGTGATTCAATCATGCATATATGTGTTCTAAGGCCGTCAAAAAAATTTCAAAGTGATTCAATCATGCATATATGAGTTGTAAGGCTATTAAAAAAATTATAGGGATTCAATCATGCATCTATGTGTTCTAAGGCTGTCAAAAAAAAATTATAGTGATTCAATCATGCATATATGTGTTCTAATTCTCTCAAAAAAATTTTGTAGTGATTCAATCATCCATATATGTGTTCTAAGGCTATCGAAAAAATATCATAGTGATTCAATCAAGCATATTCGTGTTCTAAGGCCGTCACAAAAAATTCATAGTGACTCAATCATGCATATATGTGTTCTAAGGCAGTCAAAAAAATTTCATAGTGATTCAATCTTGCATATATGTTTTCTAAGCCTGTTGAAGAAATTTCATAGTGATTCAATCTTGCATATATGTGCCCTAAGGCTGTCAAATTTTTTTTATAATGATTCAATATTGCATATATATGTTCTACGGCTGTTAAAAAAATTTCATAGTGATTCAATCATGCATATATTTGTTCTAAGGCTGTAAAAAAAAATTCATAGTGATTCAATCATGCATATATGTATCCTAAGGTTGAAAAAAAAATTCATAGTTATTCTATGATAAATATATATGTTCTACAGTTGTCAAAACAATTTCATAGTGATCCAATCATTTATATATGTGTTCTAAGGTAGTAAAAAAAATCATATTGATTTAATCTTGCATATATGTGTTGTAAGGCTGTAAAAAAAAATTCATAGGGATTCAATCATGCAGACATGTGTTATAAGGCTGTCCAAAAAAATTCATAGAGTCTAAGGCTGTCAAAAAACTTTCACAGTGATTCAATCAAGCAGATTTATGTTCAAACATGCATATATGTGTTCTAAGGCTGTCAAAAAAATTTCATAGTGATTCAATCATGTATATATATGTTCCATCATGCATATATGTGTTCTAAGGCTGTCAAAAATATTTTACAGTGATTTAATCATGCATATATGTGTTTTAAGGCTGTCAAAAAAAATTCATAGTGATTTAATCTTGCATATATTTGCTTTAAGGCAGTGAAAAAAAATTCATAGTGATTCAATCATGCATATATGTGTTCTAAGGCTGTCAAAAAAATTTCATAGTGATTCAATCATTAATATATGTGTTATAAGGCTTTAAAAAAAATGTCATAGTGATTCAATCTTGCATATATGTGTTCTAAGTCTGTCAAAAAATTTCAGAGTGATTCAATCATGTATGTTTGTGTTCTTAGGATGTAAAAAAAAATTCATGGTGATTCGATCATGCAGATATGTGGTCTAAGGTTGTCAAAGAAATTTCATAGTGCATCAATCATGCATATATTGTTCTAATGTTCTAAAAAAAATTCTATAGAGATTCAATCTTGTATATATGTGTTCTACGGCTGTCAAAAAAAATTCATAATGATTCAATCTTGCACATATCTGCTCTAAGGCTGTCAAAAAGATTTCATAGTGATTCAATCATGCATCTAAAACTGTCAAAAAAATTTCTTTGTGATTCAATAAGGTATATCTGTGTTCTACAGTTGTCAAAAATATTTCATAATGACTCAATCATGCATATATGTGTTCTAAGTCTCTAAAATAAAAATCAGAGTGATTCAATCTTTCATATATGTGTTCTAACTCTATAAAAAAAAATTCATAGTGATTAAATCATGCATGTATGTGTTTTAAGGCTGTCAAAAAAAATTCATAGTGCTCAATCACGCATGTCTGTGTTCTAAGGCTGTAAAAAATATTTCACTGTGATTCCATCATGCATATATGTGTTCTAAGGCTGTCAAACAATTTCATAGTGATTCAATCGTGTATATATGTGTTCTAAGGCTGTCCAAAAAATTTCATAGTGATTCAATCAAGCATATATTTGTTCTAAGGCCATCAAAAAAATTTCATAGTGATTCAATCATGCATATATGTATCCTAAGGTTGTTAAAAGAATTTTATAGTTATTCAATAATACATTTATGTGTTCTATGGTTGTCAAAACAATTTCATAGCGACTCAATCATTCATATATGTGTTCTAAGGCTGTCAAAAAAATTTCATATTGATTTAATCAAGCATATATGTGTTCTAAGGCTGTCAAAAAAAATTCATAGGGATTCAATCACGCAGACATGTGTTCTAAGGCAGTCAAAAACAAATTATATAGATTCAATCACGTATATATGTGTTCTAAGGCTAACAAAAAAAATCATAATGATTTAATATTGCATGTATGTGTTTTAAGGCTGTCAAAAGAATTTCATAGAGACTCAATCATACATGTATGTGTTCTAAGAATGTCAAAAAAACTTCATAGTGATTCGATCATGCATATATGTGTTCTAAGGCTGTCAAATTTTTTTTATAGTGATTCAATCTTTCATATATGTGTTCTAAGGCTGTCAAAAAAATTTCATAGTGATTCAATCTTGCACATATGTGTTCTAAGGTGGTAAAAAAAAAATCATAGTTATTCAATCATGCATATATATGTTCTAAGCCTGTCAAAAAATTTCATAGAGATTCAATCATGGATATATGTCTTCTAAGCCAGTCAAAAAAATTTCATAGTGATTCAATCATGCTGGTATGTGTTCATTCATGCATATTTGTGTTCTAAGGCAGTCAAAAAAATTTCATAGTGATTTAATCATGCGTGTATGTGTTTTAAGGCTGTCAAAAAAATTTCATAGTGATTTAATCATGCGTGTATGTGTTTTAAGTCTGTCAAAAAAAATCATGGTTACTCAATCATGCATATATGTGTTCTAAGGCTGTCAAAAAAATTTCATAGTGATTCAATCATGCTTATATTTGTTTTAAGTATGTCAAAAAAATTTCATAGTGATTCAATCTTGCATATATGTGTTCTAAGGCTGTCAAAAAAAATAATAGTGATTCAATCATGCATATAAGTGTTGTAAGGCAGTAAAAAAAAAAATATAGTGATTCAATCATGCTAATATGTGTTCTAAGTCTATAAAAAAAATTATAATTATTCAATCATGCATATATATGTTCTAATGCTCTGAAGAAAATTTTAAAGTGATTAAATCAAACATATATGTGTTCTATGGCAGTAAAAAAAAAATCATAGTGATTCAATAATGCATATATGTGTTCTAAGGCTGTCAAAAAAATTTCTTAGTGATTCAATCAGGCATATATTTGTTCTAAGGCTGTCCAAAAAATTTATTAGTGATTCAATCATGCATGTATGTGTTCTAAGGCTGTCAAATTTTTTTTATAGTGATTCAATCATGCAGATATGTGTTCAATCATGCATATATGTGTTCTAAAGCTGTCAAAAAAATTTCATAGTGATTTAATCATGCATGTATGTGTTTTAAGGCAGTCAAAAAAATTTAATAGTGGCCCAATCATGCATATATTTGTTCTAAGGCTGTCAAAAATATTTCATAGTGATTCAATCATGCATATATGTCTTCTAAGCCGGTCAAAAAAATTTCATAGTGATTCAATCATGCTGGTATGTGTTCATTCATGCATATTTGTGTTCTAAGGCAGTCAAAAAAATTTCATAGTGATTTAATCATGCGTGTATGTGTTTTAAGTATGTCAAAAAAAATCATGGTTACTTAATCATGCATATATGTGTTCTAAGGCTGTCAAAAAAATTTCATAGTGATTGAATCATGCTTATATTTGTTTTAAGTATGTCAAAAAAATTTCATAGTGATTCAATCTTGCATATATGTGTTTTAAGGCTGTCAAAAAAAATAATAGTGATTCAATCATGCATATAAGTGTTGTAAGGCAGTCAAAAAAAAATTCTAGTGATTCAATTATGCTAATATGTGTTCTAAGTCTATAAAAAAAATTTATAATTATTCAATCATGCATATATATGTTCTAATGATCTGAAGAAAATTTTAAAGTGATTAAATCAAACATATATGTGTGCTATGGCAGTAAAAAAAATCATAGTGATTCAATAATGCATATATGTGTTCTAAGGCTGTCAAAAAAATTTCATAGTGATTCAATCAGGCATATATTTGTTCTAAGGCTGTCCAAAAACTTTATTAGTGATTCAATCATGCATGTATGTATTCTAAGGCTGTCAAAAATTTTTTATAGTGATTCAATCATGCAGATATGTGTTCAATCATGCATATATGTGTTCTAAAGCTGTCAAAAAAATTTCATAGTGATTTAATCATGCATGTATGTGTTTTAAGGCAGTCAAAAAAAATTAATAGTGACCCAATCATGCATATATTTGTTCTAAGGCTGTCAAAAATATTTCATAGTGATTCAATCATGCATATATTTGTTTTAAGGCTGTCAAAAAAAATTCATAGTGATTCAATCTTGCATATATGTGTTCAAAGACTGACAAAAAAAAATCATAATTATTCAATCATGCATACATGTGTTGTAAGGCAGTCAAATTTTTTTTATAGTGATTCAATCATGCAGATATGTGTTCTAAGGCTATAAAAAAATTATAATGATTCAATCATGCATATGTATGTTCTAATTCTGTGAAAAAAAATTCAAAGTGATTAAATCACACACATAGGTGTTCTACGGTAGTAAAAAAAAATTCATAGTCATTCAATCATGCATGTATGTGTTCTAAAGTTGTCAAAAAAATTTCATAGTGATTCAATCATTCATATATGTGTGATAAGGCTATCAAGAAATGTCATAGTGATTCAGTCTTGCATATATGTGATCTAAGGCTGTCACGAAAATTTCATAGTGAATTAATCATGTATATATGTGTTCAAAGGCTGGCAAAAAAAAATCATAGTGATTCAATTAGGCAGATATGTGTTCTAAGGTTGTCAAAAACAATTCATAGTCATTCAATCACGCATATATGTGCTCTAATGTTGCCAAAAAAAATCTATAGAGATTCAATCTTGCATATATGTGTTCTACGACTGTCAAAAATATATCATAATGATTCATTCAAGCATATATGTGCTCCAAGGCTATCAAAAAAATTTCATAGTGATTCAATCATGCATATATGTATTCCAAGGCAGTAAAAAAAAATTCTTAGTGATTCAATAATATATATCTGTGTTCTACGGTTGTCAAAAAATATTTCATATTGACTCAATCATGCGTATATGTGTTCTAAGGCTCTAAAAACAATTTCATAGTGATTCAATCATGCATATATGTGTTCTAGCTTTGTAAAAAAAATTTATAGTGATTCAATCATGTATATATGCGTTCTAAGTCTATAAAAAAATCATAGTGATTCAATCATGCATATATGTGTTCTAAGGCTGTCTAACATTTTTTATAGTAATTCATATATGAATATTGTGTCATAAGGTTGTTAAAAAAATTTCATAGTGATTCAATAATACATATATGTGTTTTCCGGTTGTCAAAACAATTTCATAGTGATTCAATCATGCATATATGTGTTCTATGGCTGTAAAAAAAAAATCATAGTGATTCAATCCTGCATATATGTGTTCTAAGGCTGTCAAACAAAATTCATCACAATTCAATCATGCACATATGTATTCTAAGGCTGTCAAAATTTTTTTATAGGGATTCAATCATATATATATGTGTCCTAAGGTTGTTAAAAAAAATTCATAGTGATTCAATAAAACATATATGTGTTCTACGGTTGTCAAAACAATTTCATATTTGATTCAATCATACATATATTTGTTCTAAGGCTGTCAAAAAAATTTCATAGTGATTCAATCTTTCATATATGTGTTCTAAGGCTGTCAAAAATTTTTGATAGTGATTCAATCATGCATACATGTATAAGGCTGTCAAAAAAAATTCATAGTGATTCAATCATGCATATATGTGTTCTAAGGATGTCAAAAAAATTATATAGTATTTCAATTATGTAGATATGTGTTCTAAAGCTCTCAAAAAAATTGATAGATATTCAATCAAGCATATACGCATCCGAGTGATCTAATCAAGCATATATGTATTTCAAGGTTGTCAAAAAAAAATCATAGTGACTCAATCTTGCATATATGTGTTCTAAGTCTGCCAAAAAAAAATCATAGTGATTCAATCAAGCATATATATGTTCTAAGAATGTAAAAAAAAAAAATCATAAGGATTCAATAATGAAGATATGTGTTCTAGGGCAATAAAAAAAATCATAGTGATTCTATCATGCATATATGTGTTCTAATTCTATCAAAAAAATCATAGTGATTCTATCATGCATATATGTGTTCTAATTCTATCAAAAAAACTTTATAGAGATTCAATCTTGCATATATGTGTTCTAAGGCTATCAAAAAAATTCATAAAGATTCAATCATGCATATATGCGTTCTAAGAATGTCAAAAAAAAATCATAGTGATTCAACCAAGCATATATATATGTTCTAAGTCAGTAAAAAAAAATTCATAATGATTCAATCGTGGAGATATGTGTTCTACGACTACCAAAATTTTTTTATAGTGATTCAATCATGCATATATATATTCTAATGCAGTCAAAACAATTTTGTAGTAATTCTATCATACATATATGTGTTCTAAGGCCGTCAAAAAAAATTTCTAGTGATTTGATCATGCATATATATGCTCTAAGGCCATCAAAAAAATTTCATTGTGATTCAATCGAGCATATATGTGTTCTAAGGATGTAAAAAAAAATCAATGTGATTCAATCATGAATATATGTCTTATATGGTTGTCAAAATTTTTTTTATAGTGATTCAATCATTCATATATGTGTCCTATTGCTGTAAAAAAAAATTTGTAGTCATTCAATCATGCATATATATGCACAAAGGTTGTCAAAAAAATTTTGTAGCGATTCAATCTATCATACATTTGTTTTAAGGCTGTCAAAAAAATTTCATAGTGATTCTATCATGCATATATGTGCTCTAAGGATATCAAAAAAAATTCATAATGATTAAATCATGCATATATGTCTTCTAAGGCTGTCAAAATTTTTTCATAGTGATTCAATCATGCAAATATGTATTATAAGGCTGTCAAAAAAAATTAGTAGTGATTGAATGATGCAGATATGTGTTCTAAGGTTGTCGAAAAAATTTTATTGTGATTCAATCATGAATATTTGTGTTCTAATATTGTAAAAAAAAATTCATTGTGATTCAATCATGCATATATGTGTATAAAAGCTCTGAAAAAATATTCATAGTGATTCAGTCATCCATATATGCGTTCTATGGCTATCAAAAAAATTCATAGTGATTCAATCATGCATATCTGTGTTCTAAGGCTGTAAAAAAAAATTCATATTGATTCAATCTTGCATATATGTGTTCTAAGGCTGTCAAAGAAACTTCATAGTGATTCAATCATGCATACGTTTCTAAGGCTGTAAAAAAAAATTCATAGTGATTCAATCTTGGATATATGTGTTCTAAGTCTGTAAAAAAAAATTAATAGTGTTTCAATCATGTAGATATGTGTTCTAAAGCTATCAAAAAGAATCATAGATATTCAATCAGGCATCTATGCATCCTAAGGCTGTCAAAAAAATTTCATAGTGAGTCAATCAGGCATGTATCTGTTTTAAGGCTGTCAAAAAAAATTGACAGTGACTCAATCATGCATGTATGTGTTCTAAGCCTATTAAAAAAATTTCATAGTGATTCAATCATGCATATATGTGTTCTAAGGCTGTCAAAATTTTTTTATAGTGATTCAATCTTTCATATATGTGTTCTAATGCAATAAAAAAAACTTCATAAGGATTCAATCTTGCATATATGTGTTCTAAGGTGGTCAAAAAAAAATCATAGATATTCAATCTTGCATATATGTGTTCTAAGAATGTCGAAAAAAATTGATAGTGATTCAATCTTGGAGAGATGTGTTCTACGGCTGTCAAGAAAAATTTATAGTGATTCAATCATGTATATATATGTTCTAATGTTGTGAATACAATTTTGTAGTGATTCTATCATGCATTTATGTGATATAAGGCTATCAAAAAAATTTCATAGTAATTCAATCATCCATATATGTGTTCTAAGGATGTAAAAAAAAATTCAATGTGATTCAATCATGCATATATGCGTTCTAAGGCTATAAAAAAAATTCAGATTGATTCAATCATGCAGATATGTGTTCAAAGGTTGTCAAAAATATTTTATAGTGATTCAATCATTCATATACGTGTCCTAATGCTGTAAAAAAAAATTGTAGCCATTCAATCATGCATATATAAGTTCCAAGGCTGTAAAAAAAAATTCATAGTGATTCAAACTTCCATACATGTGTTCTAAGGTTGTCAAAAAAAAATTATAGTGATTGAATCATGCATATATGCCTTCTAAGGCTATTAAAAAAATTTCATAGAGATTCAGTCATGCATATATGTGTTCTAAGCTATCAAAAAAAAATCATAGTGATTCAATCATGCAAAAATGTATTCTAAGGCTGTCAAATTTTTTTTATAGTGATTCAATCATGCATATATTTGTTCTAAGGTTGTCAAAAAAAATCTATAGTGATTCAATCATGCATATATGTGTCTAAGGCTGTCAAAAAAATTACATAGTTATTCAATCTTGCATATATGTGTTCTAATACTGTAAAAAAAAAATTATAGTCATTCAATCATTCATATGTGTTTTATAGCTGTCAAAAAAATTTCATAGTGATTCAATCATGCATATATGTGTTCTATAGTTGTCAAAAAAATTCATAGTGATTCAATCATGCATATATGTGTTCTAAGGCTATCAATAAAATTTCATAGTGATTCAATCCTCTATATATGTGTTCTAAGTATGTCAAAACAAATTCATTGCGATTCAATCGTGCATATATGTGTTCTACGGCTGTAAAAAAAAAATCATAGTGATTCAATCGTGCATATATGTGTTCTAAGAATGTAAAAAAAAAATCATACGGTTTCAATCATGCATATATGTGTTCTAAGGATGTCAAAAAAGTTTATAGTGATTCAATCATGCAAACATGTGTTCTAAGGCTGTCAAAAAAAAATCATAGTGATTCAATGATGCATACATATGTTCTAAGGATGTCAAAAAAAAATCATAGTGATTCAATCATGCATATATGTGTTCTAAGGCTATCAAAAATATTATATAGCGATTCAATCATGCATATATGTGTTTTAATGCTGTCAAAAAAATTTCATAGTGATTCAATCATGCATATATGTGTTCTAAGATGTCAAAAAAATTTCATAGTGATTCAATCTTGCATATATGTGTTGTAATGCTGTTAAAAAAAATTCATAGTTATTCAAACATGCATATATATGTTCTAAGGCTGTCAAAAAAATTTTATAGTGATTCAATCATGCATATATGTGTTCTAAGATGTCAAAAAAACTTCATAGAATTTCAATCATGCATATATGTGTTCTAAGGCTCTCAAAAAAATTTCATAGTTATTCAATCTTGCAGATATGTGTTCTAAGGTTGCCAAAAAAAATTTACAGTGATTCAATCATGCATACGTGTGTTCTAAGGTTGTCAAAATAAATTCATAGTGATTCAATCTTGCATATATGTGTTCTAAGGCTGTCAAAAAAAATTCATAGCGATGCAATCATGCAAATATATGTTCTAAGGATGTCAAAAAAAATTCATAGTGACTCAATCCTGCATATATGTGTTGTAAGGCAGTCCAAAAAATTTCATAGTGATTTAATCATGCATATATGTAACCTAAAGTTGTCAAAAAAAATTTTATAGTGATTCAATAATATAAATATGTGTTCTACGGTTGTCAATAAAATTTCATAGTGATTCAGTCAGTAATATATGTGTTCTAACTCTGTAAAAAAAATTTGTAGTGATTCAATAATCCATATATGTGGTCTAAGGTTGTTAATAAAATTTCACAGTGATTCAATAATACATATATGTACTCTACGGTTGTCAAAACAATTTCATAGTGATTCAATCATTCATATATGTGTTCAAAGCCTGTAAAAAAAAATTCGTAGTGATTTAATCGTGCGTATATGTGTTCTAAGCCTGTCAAAAAAAAATTATAGTGATTCAATCATGCATATATTTGTTCAAAGGCTGTCAAAAAAAATCTATAGTGTTTCAATCATGCATATAGGTGCTCTAAGGCTGTCAAAAAAAAATTATAGTGATTCAATCATGCATATATGTGTTCTAAGGCTATAAAAAAAATCATAGTTATTCAATAATGCATATATGTGTGCTAAGGCTATCAAAAAAAATTCATAGTGATTCAATTACAAATATATATTTTCTAAGGCTATCAAACAATTTTCATAGTGATTCAATCATGCAGATATATGTTCTAAGTCTATAAAAAAAAATCATAGTTATTCAATCATGCATATATGTGTTCTAAGGCTGTCAAAAAATTTTTATAGTGATTCAATCTTGCGTATATGTGTTCTAAGTTAGTCAAAAAAATTTCATAGTGATTCAATCATGCATATATTTGTTCTAAGGCTGTCAAAAAAATTTCATAGTGATTCAATCATGCATATATGTATCCTAAGGTTGTTTAAAAAATTTCATTGTGATTCAATAATACATATATGTGTTCTATGGTTGTCAAAACAATTTCATAGAGATTCAATCATGCATATATGTATCCTAAGCTTGTTAAAAAAAAATCACTATGATTGAATAATATATGTGTTCTACGATTGTCAAAATAAATTCATAGTGATTCAATCATGCATGTATGTGTTCTAAGCCTCTTAAAAAAAAATCATAGTGATTCAGTCACGCATATATGTGTTCTAAGGTTGTCAAAAAAATTCATAGTGATTCAATCATGCATATATGTGTTCTAAGGCTATCAAAAAAATTTATAGTGATATAATCATGCATATATGTCTTCTATTGCTATCAAAATAATTTTGTAGTGATTCAATCATGCATATATGTGTTCTAAGGCTATCAAAAAAAATTCATAGTGATTCAATCATGCATATATGTGTTCTAAGGCTATCAATAAAATTTTATGGTGATTGAGTCATGCATATATGTGTTCTAATGATGTCAAAAAAAATTGATTATGATTCAAGCATGCATATATGTGTTCTATGGATGTAAAAAAAAATTCATACTGATTCAATCTTGCGTATATGTGTTCTAAGAATGTAAAAAAAAATCATAGTGTTTCAATCATGCATATATGTGTTCTAAGTCTGTCAAAAAATTTTACAGTGATTCAATCATGCATACATGTGTTCCAAGGCTGTCAAAAGAAATTCATAGTGATTCCATCATGCGTACATATGTTCTAAGGCTGTCAAAAAAATTTCATAGTGAGTCCATCATGCATATATGTCTTCTAAGGCTATCAAAAAAATTTCATAGTGATTCAATCAAACATATATGTATTCTTAGGCTATCCAAAAGATTTTATAGTGATTCAATCATGCATATATGTGTTCTAATGCTGTCAAAAATATTTTATAGTAAGCCTATCTATATCTATATAGGGATATACCACCAAACCTGTGAACCAAAGAGCATTCTAACTCCCTTTGGCACAAAAGAAAGTCTGCTATCAAATCCAAATCGTCTTCTGTGTGGGATGCCAGGTTGTGAACTGTAAATTCTCCGTTTCTTCTTGACTCGCCTTCAGTCTTGATGGCTGCAAGCGAAATGGCAGCTGACTATGTGACTAGAAATTCAATCATGCAGATATGTGTTTTAAGATGTCAAAAAAAATCATAGTGTGTTAATCATGCATATATGTGTTCTAAGATATCAAAAAAAATTCATAGCGATTCAATCATGCATATATGTGTTCTAAGGCTGTAAAAAAAAAATCATAGTTATTCAAACTTGCAGATATGTGTTCTAAGGTTGCCAAAAAAATTTCATGGTGATTCAATCATGCATATGTGTGAATTCTAAAGCTGTCAAAAAAAGTTGTAGTGATTCAATCATGCATATATGTGTTCTAAGGTTGTAAAAAAAAAATCATAGTGATTCAATCACGCATATATGTGTTCTAAGGCTGTGTTAACACCCCAAATTTTTCAAAGATTTATAAAAATGACCCTTTTGCCCCTGGTTCCATTTTTTGAGAAAATCAAAGCTAATTTTCAGTTGATCTTCGGATTCTCTGGATCAAAATTCCATTTTAAATTTAATTTCGAAGCCGAACACGGTGTTTTAAACCCAAATCTGAGCCTCATTGTCCAATTTTTAAATTAAAATTACAAAAATACCCAAAATGGTTTTGAATGACTCGGGCAGCTCATCTGACATCCTCTTGGATCCACGACCTTATATTTTCCAGTTCGAGGTTGTAAAACTTCAAATATTTCCAAAAAATACAGATGTAAACCCATTTTTGAAGAAATTTTCTCAAAATAGCTTTTAACTCTCAAAAAAATTCCCTTTTATAAATATTTTTGCAAAAACACAAAAAAAATTAGTTTTAATCTTTGTTTTCTCGCAAATCTTAGAATTTTATTCCAAAAATGCAAAAAAAATGAAAAATAACACAAAAAACCAAAAAAAAAATTAGAAAAATTACGAGAAAAACAAATAAGTTTAAACTTTTAAAAATCAATTTTTGCTAAAAACCTCGGGAGCCCTTTTGTTGTAAAAACTTAAAAATCGAAGGGGGGTCCTTTGCAAAACTCTCTTTTAGGGTTTGAAAAACCTTTGCAAGGAAAAAGGGGAAAGGGAGCCACCCCCTCCATTCTCTCTTCACTCTCTCTCTCTTTCCCGATTCTCTCCATGGGAAACCCTCCATCGCACAAACCGTGGCACCTTCCCTTTCCTCCTCCACCCATCTACAACGGCAGCCCTTCGAGGTTCTTCTTCCTCTTCTTTAAAAAACATCATAGGCAAACCTTCAGGGGCATCCGTCTTCACCCCTCCATCCTTCTGATTTATGTATTTTTCCTTCCCCATCGCCTTCTTTCTTCCCCACGATTTCCCTCTCTTCTATCCCCCTTTTCTTCTCCCCTCGGTGCCTCCCCTTTAAGCAACTAAAGGTCAATCTCACCCTGCAATAGTATACAGAAGCCATGCCTTCTCTCTTTCGAGGTTGAAGCCAAGCCACATGTCTGTGCATTCTTCACGCTTTATCTAGACAACTGTCATCCCCTCCTTTTTATTTTCCTGTTCCTTTCCCCAAGCGACGGAAGATCGGCTACCATTCAAGAGGCACCTCCTTCTTCAGTTAAAACCATGCGATCAACAGAACCATAAGCAAAGAGACAGGAAGAAAGATCGCCCGATCGACCAAAACTGTTGAAAGGCATTGGTCAATTTCGCAGCCCACTATAGGTAGGTAACTATTTTCCCCTCTTTTCTACTTTTTTTTTAGGAAACATCTTCTTCACTTTATTTTCAGTATGTTTCTGTCTTGATTTCTTTTTTGTTCTTCTTTATTCCTTTTTTTTCGTTTTTTCTTTTTTTTCTTATTTGCTTATAAGAGCATTAACGATGGAATCGTCCTGCATATAGCAGGATCGAATCCTCTATTTGCTACAATCAATGGAATGTTCATTCCAACAAATTCTTTCAGTGTTTATCAAATTTCTCCAATTTTTTTTTTCTTTCTTTTGGGATATTTGTTCCAACTTGATTTTTCTGCTTTATTCTCGTTATCCATTTATGCACGATTCCCTGTTTGCATTTTCTGTTCTTTTAACGCTTTCGCCGTTGTAGCAACTTTTCATTCTGTTGATTCAACCTTCATTTTACTTTATCTTGTTTTCATATATACTATCCATAGTTTATGAGGCTTAGCATTTCATTTGCTTCGTACTGTTTCCCCTGCATATAGACACCCATATGCTGAATATCGTTTTGCATCTCTACCCCTTGACGTTTTGAACATCTGTGCAATTATATGTAATTCACGGTTTTATGTCAGAGCTCCTTTTATATATTGTGTTTCACTATAGCATTCCTTGTTGCAATATGATTCACCACTTCACTATTTGCATAATTATCTTTATTCATCATTTGCATTGCACCTATATCCATCACTTGGGCACAACAATGTTTATCCCAGCATTAGCCCATCCCACTGCACCACCGTGTATGCACATTCACTGCTACAGCCTTAATCATTTCATCTAGTTCTCCATTTATACCTATATCCAGAGCACCACCCTGTGTATTGCTCATGTTCCTCAACCACCAATATACCCATCTTGTGCTATTCTATCTTCACAACTGCTATGCACTACAATTTCATCGGCAAAAGGGGCATATGAAAGGGCCTATCAGGCTTTCAAAGGTGGGGCCAATGCAGTTTACATATGCGTATGAGTGTTTGGTTTGCCATTTTACTAAGCAAAAACCTCAAGCAATTGAGGATGGAGAGGCGGCATGTACAAAACTGTACATATGTGCACGCAGGCAACCAAGATGATGCTCCTGAACTGATAATTTCCCCTACTTTGAGGCAGCATTGATCTACGACTTACAGATAACAAGGAAAACATGGTTGGTGCAAGGAATGAGAACTCTGGTAGCAGATTAAATGTGCTTACATTGGCCTCAGGTGGAAATCTGACTGCCAATAAATGATATTGGTGGCCTAAGTGCGTAAGGGCTAAGTAGATTTATGGGTGGTATGGTCCAGCTTGATCCCCCTCTCATTTCGTGATCATCATTAAACTAAAATTCCTCTCCTCTGTTTTATTTGCAGGTGGTGTTTCATATTGCTGCATTGCAAACAAAATTTTCACTACCTGGAACTAGCAGCTCTCTACATCATTTGGTATTATACTGTTCATTCTTATTGCCTAGTTCATTGCCTTCACTAGTATTATCAAGTTTTTTTTTTTTTATCTTATTATTTATTATTTTGTTGGGATGCTTTTTGTTGAAGTTTTTGATTGCTGTAAAAACTTCCCTGTTGCCCACCTATAGCAGCACCATCTGCTGCAACCTCACCTGTGTTGTGCTCCCCTTTACAACATCATATCACAGTATCCATCGCTGTATTCTTGCCTATTTATCGATTTATCTACCATACCTGTCCTGCAGACTTATAGATATTAGCCACTTGTATCTCACACTAGTTTAGATATGGTATGTAATGTTAGTTCACTGGTGGTTCAAACTACCTTCAGTTGCTTGTTCTATCAACAATACTACATGCTTTTCTCTACTTAGCGCCGACTATGACATCATCCTTACATTCCTCTGCACACCATCTCTTACAACATGTCACGGTTGTCATTGCACTATAACTGATAACAATATATCCACTGACCAGCTACCCATTTTACTTATACAGGTACACTACCAGTACGTGTATCCATTTGTCCCCTGTGGTGGACTAGTATCTATATTTATCCTGTCATAATCTCCAGCCATTGTGTCACTTGCTGCCTCCAACTTGTTGTATCCATCATTACACAACAATCTCCTTCATACTCACTACCATTTTCCTGTACAGTAATGATACTATTCTGCACTGTAGCTTTAGCACCCCACTTCCATCATATGATACCTACTCGTTTTTCTGTGTGTCCTGTGTGGTTACCTTCATTTACCTTGCAGCCTTGCTACAGTTATCCCTATATAGGCTAACGCCTTTTGCAAATATAATACACTTCAACCCTAGTATATATATATTTCACTCCAGCTACCCACCCTCCTAACCTTTCCCCATTTTCACAACCACTATTCCCCTTTCCACTCCACTTTACACTATTTCCTCTACTGCTACACTCCACACAATAGCTTATATTATCAACTTCATATTTCCTTACAGCACACACATACACTTCTACCTGCATATCCTTCCTGGTACCCTGCCTTATCATCTGTATATTATCCATACATAGTGCAACCTATCATCTGCATGTAGTTGGTGGCCTGAACACCATTTAACTAGCACTACCTAAATGCCTCCTCCAGTTCACGTTATGAGATTTCACATAACCTGTCATTTGACTTTTGTAATATCTCACCAGGGTCCACAGTTCATTCGTCATCTAATATTCTAATTAGCATTTGCATCATTCCATCAAATTCATTCTTGACATCATAACTAAACACCCCATCACAACAAGTGTTGATCATCTCATCATAGGGTAGTGAATCCTCCACAGTGGTTCACAAGGAACCACTGTGGTCTGTCTTTCCTATAGTAAGTTCATTAATGAACTACTATGGTTTCAACTATTCACAAGAGCTCAATGAGCTACTTTGATTCCTCGAAATACACAGCAGTTCCGAGAACGGTTGTGTTTCGTGTTTTTCACAGCAATTCCAAAAATTGTTGTGTCACTTCTCTGGCTGCTGTGATTCCCTTTGTTTCCACAATAAAATTCTTGCATCAGTATGAATCATAGTCTTCCAAACATCACTACTTATATGCATTTAACCCTTGCACTTAGGTATCTTATATCACTGTGTATGCTCATCATGGTTCAAAACCCATATACATATCAACCCCTTATACATCATATGTATATTACCCCTACGTTTGCGTCTTGTCATAACATATTATATAAGCGTCATAGGTATTCGTTCCATCATGTAAATACATAGGTTTCCTCATTCATGACACATCAAAATTTCATTAGTTTGAAACGTAGGCATGAGCATTCCGTCATCTAATATGATATTTGTCTTTATATCCCCTTTACCTCGCCAAAACTTGAATTTTGCAGGGGAATATGTGGAAAATGCCATTTCTTGGGAATTGTATTTTCAATTTTTGTAATAAATTAGGTCTAATGAGAATTTACATTTCCAGCTTCTAGATAGAATGAATGAGCATAGTAATATCATAGATTGCTTGTTTTCATGCGTTTATTTTCCAAAATCTCACAAATGGGAACATGATTGGCACGTGCATCATTTCGTAAGAGGTAATTAATCCTAAGTTGATGATTTACATCAATGGCCATAGTCAGGATATAAACAAAACTTAGGATTTTTATCTTTTATAAAATAACATTGGATCCACACTGGATCCTCTTCAAAAATCATCATATTTTCAAATATTTCCTTCTTTTATTAGAGTTTAACTTAAAATGGGCTCAAAATATATACCAATGGCCATAGTCAGGGTATATTGAGAGTTAATTTCATTTTAAACTCTATAAAAGCACAAAAATATGTTTTATTCTTCACCTGAATTTAAATATATATCATTATATAATACATTCAATGACCATAGTCAAGGATGTATTATATTTTCAATCTTATTTCAATTCATGTAAAGAATGAAATATGATTTTCAAAATCCAATTTCAAATCTTTTTCATTCATCATTTAGGATAGAATTGCATCATATTCTCCAAATTCTTTTTTTTCAAAATCCAAGTGATTGTGAATATCTCTTCTTCAAATTCTATTTATCAATCTATCTTATTTTCAAAATCCAAATTTTGACTTTGAAATCAAATTCAAAGTTTAATTCAAACTTGATTCATTTTCTAAATTCCTAAATTCAAGCTTCAAAATTCAAAGTCCAATTTGACTTTGAAACTCATTTGTATATTCGAAATTTAATTCTCAAATTAAATTTTGAAATTCCAAATCCATCTTAGGATCCAGAATTCAAATTTTCACCTTGGATCTTAGACTCCAGATCCAAAATCCGTTTTAAGGATCCAGAATTCAATTTCCACTTTTGGATCTCAGACTTCAGATCCAAATCCATTTTTAGGATCTAGAACACAATTTCACTTTGGATCTCATATTTTAGATCCACATCCATTTTAGGATCCAGAATCTAATCCCATATTGGATCTCAAGTCCAAAACTCTATTTTAGGATCTAGAAACCCAATTCCCTCTCGGATCTCAGACTTCAGATCCGAAACCCCTTTAGGATCCAGAATTCAATTTTACCTTGGATCTCAGGCTTTAGATCCAAATTCTATCTTGGATCCCAGATCTAGGATCCAACTCCACTCTAAATCCAGAATTCATCTTGGATTTCAACTTTATTTAGAGTCCAAACTTTTGATTCAAAATACCATTCTGAACTCCAAATTTCAAATTAAAATTCTATCTCCGAATTTGAATTCCATTCCAAGTTTACCTTGAATCCAAAAATCAATTCTATTCCTCAATTCTATTTTAATTTCTCAAATCTTATTTCAATTTCAAACTTTACAATTGAAATTCAAATTACATCTCCATCCTGATTCAAAATCCTAATTCAAAGTCCATTTATGACTTCGAATTTTCCTTTCTTCTCCTTTTATTTCAACTTCAAAAACCATTCTTCTTAAGATCCAGATTTATTTTGCCAAGCTCTGATTATTCCAAAAACTTAGAACTTTAAATTTTAAGTTCGAAAGTTAAAACCATTTCTTCACTCTATCATCAGATTCATCTCAGGAACACTTGGGAAATTTCCAAAATTCATTTTTTGAAAGAGCATACATCCTTGCATTTGCACAAACATGATTCTTTGTGCATTTAGACTTAGGATAAATTCTTAGATAATATTTTAGCAAAGCAAAAGGCATGAATTCGACCCTTGGTTCGATTACCCCTAATAAAGGCGCCAGGAACGGTCGAACCTCGTACCGACGAGCGGATCACGTCTCCCAGTTTTCCCGCAAATATTTCAAAACAGAGGCGAGTTATTTTCTTAAATATTTTCAAAATTAAGGTAAAGTGAGACCCCGCAAAATAATTCTGCTTTCTCTCCTCTTCTCTTCTTTTCTCTTCTCTCTTTCTTTCTGTCTTTTATTTTTTTCCCTTCAAAAAGGAGGAAATAGAGGAAAGAAAGGAAAAAGAGAAGGAAGAGAGAGAATATTACGACAGGAAAAATTTTGCGATGATCACAGGCTGTCAAAAAAATTTCATAGTGATTCAATCATGCATATATAAGTTCTAAGGATGTCAAAAAAATTTCATAGTGACTCAATTCTGCATATATGTGTCCTAAAGCTATAAAAAAAAATTCATAGTGATTCAATCAAGCATATATTTGTTTTAAGGCTGTCAAAAAATTTTCATAGTGATTTAATCAAGCATGTATGTATCCTAAGGTTGTTAAAAAAGTTTCATAGTGATTTAATAATACATATATGTGTTCTACGGTTGTCGAAACAATTTCGTAGTGATTCAATCATTCATATATGTGTTCTAAGCCTCTAAAAAAAAATCGTAGAGATTCAATCATGGATATATGTGTTCTAAGTCTACCAAAAAAAATTCATAGTGTTTCAATCATGCAAATATGTGTTCTAAGTCTGTCAAAAAAATTCATAGTGTTTCAATCATGCAAATATGTGGTCTAAAGTTGTCAAAAAAATTGATAGATATTCAATCAAGCATATATGCATCCTAAGGCTGTCAAAAAAATTTTATAGTGATTCAATCAGGCATATATGTAATTTAAGGTTGTCAAAGAAATTTCATAGTGACTCAATCTTGCATATATGTGTTCTAAGAATGTCAACAAAAAATCATAATGATACAATCATGGAGATACATGTTCTAAGGTGATAAAAAAAATTCATAGTGATTCAATCGTGCATATATGTCTTTTAATGCTATCAAAAAAACTTCATAGGGATTCAATCTTTCATATATGTGTTCTAAGGCGGTAAAAAAAAATTCATACATATTCAATCTTGCATATATGTGTTCTAAGAATGTCAAAAAAAATTCATAGTGATTCAATCATGGAGAGATTGTGAACCAAAATTTCTTACGTAAATATTTGTGTATTATGAACTAATTCATTTTGTCTTTTTCTTTCATATTTGAAATCATTAGCTTTTATATCTTTTCAAGTTGTCTTTTTCATAAATGAATGTTAGAAGGTACAATTAATGCTTTTGAAATCATGAGCTATTATATCTTGTCAAAATATCTTTTTCATAAATGCTTGTAAGAAAGTACAATTAATGCTTTTGAAATCATGAGCTATTATATCTTGTCAAAATGTCTTTTTCATAAATGCTTGTAGGAAGTACAATGATTTGTTTCAAAAAGGTGCTTTTGAAATGCTACAATATACATAACCTATCCTTTTATGAAAGCTTAACTTTTTGTAAATAAATGGCTTGTATGATTTCAAAGCATATAGTCTAATATGAAATATGCATGCTTCTGAAGGTTCTGTTACATATGACTCTAAAGAAGAAAAAAATCTTCATCTTGTGGTAGCCGATCTTCTTGGATAATCTTTATGAATGTATACATATGATTGCATCAAGCTTGTCTTCACTCAAGCTTTTTCTTCAAAGTAGTATGATTGCATCAAATTGTTGCACTTGATCAAGTTGTCTTCACTCTTCTTAAGTGAAATAACCTTGCATCAAATACTCGTTAAATACATAGCACATCATATCCTGTCATAATATAACATATTCAGTTTCACATATGAAATCATATCATATTTATCATATCTCATGAAAGCATATCATGTATTGATTATGTATCATATATATGCATCATGAAAGCATATCATATTTATCATGTATCATCAAAACATAGTTTCTCAACATTCTTCCCCTTTTTGATGATGACAATATATGCTCCCCCTGTCAATAAGCCATATATATTATGATGATTTAAATATGATATCAGAAATAAAAAATGCATAGAAATAGTAATCATAAAAAAACACCAGAATTAACATAAAAAAGTTTGTGTATACTTCATGTGTATGAGATAAAGAGTTAAACGTTTTTCTCCTACATAGAAGAGGTAGGTTTTCTCTCCCCCTTTGTCATTGACAAAAAGGAGGGATCAGAGTCAAAGAGTTAATATTATAGACCAGGTTGAAGCAAGTTGAGAGTTGAAGACAACAAGTCAATAAATGGATTTCAAAAAATACATTGGGTGATCCATTGTTTTAAGACAAAGTAAAGAAGGAAGTGAGCTCAATTCATGTGAGAGAGATGAATAGAGATAAAGTCAAGCTAAAAAGACATAATGAAAAATTTTAAGTTGGGTGTATGAAGAGAGTGATGACAGACATGGATTTTCAAATAAGACATGGATAGAGAAGAGGAAAAAAATAATTAATGAGTGATATGAGATGAAAGAGATAAAGAAATGTCATTATTGCTTATTTAATATATAAATAGTTTTTATGGATAGACGTGAAAGGAAATAGGTCATAGGGTGATCATGTGATGTGTACTTTAAAAGATATGACATTTTTGAAAGAAAAGAATGACTTAAAAAATGTGTCATTATTAATGTGTTTTCATATTTATAATTTTTATTAGTATACGTAAATATGAGAAGGACACACTTTGACTTTGAATACTGGTAAGAGAGATGATAAGACAAAAAGAGAAAGAGTCAAAAATATATTCGAAAAAAAATAAGAATTGATAAATGATAGATTAAAAAATAAGAATAGACATGGAGGAGTCGGATTCAAAAATCTAAAATATATAATAAAAAAATGTATTCGAGAGATGAAATGAGGAGACAAAAGATATTCATGAGTGAAGAGTAATAATTGCTTATATAAGAAGTATTTTTATGGATATGCGTGGAAGCAGTAAGAGTAGACATAAAGAGAGGTGATGTCATATATGGATTTTTGAGTAGGATATGAAAAAAAATTGATTGATGATTGATATGAGATGAATGACATAAAGTAATGTCATGATTGTTTAGAATTAATATTTATTTGAAAGACATAGTTTTTGAGAAACTCGATATGAAGGAGTTCATAGTTTTTGAAAAAAAAGATCAAGTTTTTCTAAATTTGTAAAGGAGTCAAAGTCACGGATTGAAAAGAATGGAGGCACATTTCGTATGAGAGAGAGAAAAGAAAGAGAAAGATGGTACTAAAGGTACTAATGAAAATAACATTTAATAATTAAAAGATAAGATGAAAGACAAGTTTGTCGAGAAGGAGTCTTTTTATGGATTTTTTATAGAAAAGTGTGAAAGATGATAGGACAAAAAGTAGATTGTATTTTGAGAGATAGGGAAAAAAATGACATAAAGTCTTTGTTTTCAAGGTAACATGTGATGTACGTGAATACATGAAGAACCCTTTTTTTTTTTACTTTGAAAAAGGTGGTGAATGGGATGAAGAAAAAATAAAAATAATAAGAAATACAAAGACTCGATTATGATAAAAAATAATTTGTATATGAAAACAATATTTGACATAAAGTGAATTTACCATTCAACTTTGGTTAAGATGAATTTTGTCAAGTAAAGATTATATTTTAATATTTTATAAAGGTGAACTCGAGTAGACTCATTTTTCTATATTTTAATTAGTCATATGAATTAATTTTATAAATCGCTTAATTTACATATTCTTAATTCTCTTTTAATTCTTACAAAGTCTTCATTTTTTTAAAGGTTTAGTGAAAATGTCTGCTAATTGTTTAATTAGTGGGTATAAATTCTAGTTTGATTATATTGTTTAGGACTTGTTCTCTTAAAAAATGGTGTTTAATTTGAATGTGTTTAGTTCGAGAGTGTAAAATAGAAAAGTTTTAAGTCTCGTACCACGCACGAGGTGCTTGTTTTAATCCATATAAAGCATGTTTTAGTTTAAAAATATGATCAGAAAATTGTTCATTTTCAAAACCTGGAGGTTGTTTTACATAAACTTGTTCATTTATAAAACCATTTAGAAAAGCACTTTCAACATTCATTTGATATAGTTTAAAATCCATATAGCTTGCATATGCTAAAAACATTCTTATAGATTCAAGTCTAGCAACAGGAGCAAATGTTTTATCAAAGTCAATACCTTCCTCCTGATTGTATCCTTGAGCCACTAGCCTTGCCTTGTTTCTTACAACATTACCTGATTCATCCAGCTTATTTCTGAAGATCCATCTTGTCCCAATGATTTGATGATCTTTTGGTTTTGGTACAAGATCCCACACATCATTTCTTTGGAACTGGTTAAGTTTTTCAGTCATTGCTAGCATCCAGAACTCGTCTATGATGGCTTCATCAATCTTTTTAGGTTCAAGTTGAGAAATGAAGGCCATATTTGCAATATGTTTCAACTGAGCTCTTGTTTGAACCCCCTTGGTCAGGTCTCCTAAAATCTGCTTTTGAGGATGATCTCTGATTTCAGCAAATGTTCTTTGATGATCATCTTCATTAGATTCAGCTGTGTTATCTAAAAGAAAATTTGTACTTTCAAGATCATCATCATTAGTCTTATTATGAACAGATTGACTAATAGATTCATTAAAACTGACATGCATAGATTCTTCAATAGTATCAGTACTCTTATTGAAAACTCTGTATGTTTTACTATGACTTGAATATCCTAGAAATATGCCTTCAACAGATTTATCATCAAATTTATCAAGGCTATCTTTTGTGTTCAGGATAAAACATTTACACCCAAAGACTTTAAAGTAGTCTATTCTTGGAGTTCTGTCATAGAATAATTCATAAGGAGTTTTATTTAATAAGGGCCTAATAAGAACTCTATTTGTTATATAGCATGCAGTATTAACAGCTTCTGCCCAAAAATATTTAGCAAGATTATTATGTTGGAGCATAGTTCCAGCAGATTCCTGAAGGGTTCTATTCTTTCTTTTTACTACATCATTTTGAGGTGCAGCTCTAGGAAAGGCAAAGTTATGAGAAATACCATGAAAGTTAAAAAAATTTACAAAAAGTTCATTATCAAATTCTCCTCCATGGTCACTATGGATTTTTACAATAGAACAAGATTTTTCATTTTGTAATTTTTTACATAAAATTTCAAATTGACAAAACGTATCACTTTTGTTTTTCAAAAATATTACCCAAGTAAATCTTGAGTAATCATCAACAATGACAAAAACATATTTATTACAAATACTTGAGTACACTAAATGCTTGAGTAATACTTATATTACAAATAGTCATTTCTCAAATAAATGTTTGTGTATTATCTTTTCATAATTTGTCTTTTCTTACATAAATGTTTATGTATTATGAACCAAAAATTCTTACGTAAATATTTGTGTATTATGAACTAATTCATTTTGTCTTTTTCTTTCATATTTGAAATCATTAGCTTTTATATCTTTTCAAGTTGTCTTTTTCATAAATGCATGTTAGAAGGTACAATTAATGCTTTTGAAATCATGAGCTATTATATCTTGTCAAAATATCTTTTTTATAAATGCTTGTAAGAAAGTACAATTAATGCTTTTGAAATCATGAGCTATTATATCTTGTCAAAATGTCTTTTTCATAAATGCTTGTAGGAAGTACAATGATTTGTTTCAAAAAGGTGTTTTTGAAATGCTACAATATACATAACGTATCCTTTTATGAAAGCTTAACTTTTTGTAAATAAATGGCTTGTATGATTTCAAAGCATATAGTCTAATATGAAATATGCATGCTTCTGAAGGTTCTGTTACATATTGTGAACACCCCAAATTTTTCAAAAGTTTGTAAACATTCCCCTTTTTCTTCATTTTTGGGTAATTGAGTCAGTTTTAAATCTAAATTCCGTTTTATTTCTCAAGTTTTATTGAAATTAAATTCATTTTATATATCTGACTCAATTTCGGATCTGGATCTAGATAAAAGATCTAAATCTGAGCTTCGTTGTCCAATGTTTAAAATCAAATTCTCGAAATTTCTAAAATTACCGTTTGAAAAGCTCAGACAGTTCGTCCGGTATCCGTTTGGATCCGTCAAATGGTATTTCTCAATTCAAGGTTTAAAACCCCAATATTTTCCCAAAACTTGGGTCCAAACCCATTTTTTTTTTTAAAGAAATTTTCCCAAAATAGCCTTGAAAACCTTCTTTTGTAAATATTTAGCAAAAATACAAAAAAAATAGTTTAAATCCTCATTTTCTCATAAATTTTAAGGTTTTATTCCGAAAATACCAAAAAAAATGGAAAAATGTAAAGAAAAAGAAAAAAAATATATCTAATAAAAATCGGTTTTTGAGAAAACCTCTTTTTGAAAATACCGCTTTTCAAGAAAAAAAAAACCTTTTTTAGAAAAATCCGGTAAAGGGGCCTTCTTTTTGGAAATTACACGAAAAGTCTGAAGGACCGAACACTTTGTTAGGGTTTTCTCGCAAGGGGTTGGGGGCCGAACACTTTTCTCCCCTCCTCCAGAAGCTTCTTCCCATCAACCGCAGTCTACCTTCTCCTTCCCTCTCGCAAACCCTCCATCACCCGCCGTTGAACCTCCTACTCCACCCTTCGTCCATCTCCAACGGTCTCGCATGTTTCCCTCTCTTTCACAAAGCTTCCACCCCCCCATGTGCGATCTCCCCGCCATCGCCCTCCGATCAATGGCTCCGCCATCCCAGCCTTTGATCCCAAACCGCTTGCCTCTCGATCCTTCCTTCCCCTCTTATTTAACAAACCCTCATTCCCTCAACCAGGGGGGAGGACAGTTTTTTTTTTCTTCGCGACCTCTCCGTTATACATCCATCTAATCCCTCTTCTGGAGTGACGCTTCAGAGTCTCCTTCTCCCTCCGGTTCTCCCTCCAATGGGCTGAAGGAGGTCAAAACCCTATACAAGACTGCGGGGCCAAAGGAGCGCTCCTTCCCTTGAAACTCAAATCACAGCCCGAGGGTGCCGACCATTGCAGTAAGGTCGCAATCGATCAAATTTCTGGCAAATTGCCTTTGAGGATTAGTTATTATTCAGCAAGGATACGAGGGAATGTAGAAAGAATGGTATTAGGAAGGAATACCCCTTTCGTTTCTCAACTCAACTCGCGTTAAGCATAAACTCTTTCATCTATTTATTACCCTTCATTCCAATCTTGTTTAGCCATAATATCAGTTTATTCTCCCTTTGTTTTTTTGTTTTTTTTTTTACTATTATTTTCTGATTAGATTAATTCTCTTCTCCGATATCCCCATCGAAGCACCAATGTCAAATCGGGCTGCATATAGCAGGTACCGACCCACAATATCGTGCAATATCAAATGGAGTATTCATGCTATTACAGTTCCTCCTTGTTTTTTCTTTTTTCTCTTTTTTTTTCTCGGTTTATCTATCGCATATTAGACTTAACGTCTTACTTTCTAAACATCATCCCTCTTTTCCTGTATTTTACTTTTGTCAGTTTTTATCTCAAGTTGGGCGGATTTCGCTTTGTCTTCAGCCCCTGGTCGAGTGTTTGATTTGCAAAAACCCATACAGCATCTTCTGTTTGCTTCTATCTAATAGATGAAGGCATTAGAATCAGGTATCTGATCTATTGGTCTCTGATTCGGTTGGGGGATTAGGATCAGATCAATCAGAATTTTGTCGGAATCTTGACCCAATTAAAGGTTGTTGAATGCGTGGGAACCAGACATTTGAAACTTTTCTATTCGATGAGTGTCATTGTTACCTTGACAAATCATGCAAGGGATCTACCGAAAGCATCGCACCACTGTTTCAACCAGGGTAGGTATCTCTGGCGATTTCAGAGTGGAAATATGAACCAACGATTGTTTCACTACGAGATCATTATATGATCTGCAGTGAAGCACCAGATCCTCTATCATGAAATATTCCACTGGCTATTAAGTCGAGCCTATTCATCCAGAATTCGATCGCTACCCAGTCCCTTGTTTCGTTTTGAAACCGATTATCATGCTAAATACAGGATGAGGTTGGCCATCGGTTCATGAATGAAGCCATCCCCATTTTTCCCTTAGGTTTTCGTAATTTGTTCATTGTACTTATTTTTTTTTATGACAAGATTGCATCAATTCAAGCTTTTCCCCTCTTTCTGTTTTCCTGCCATGCATATTTAATGTTAATTGTTTATCATTGGCTTCTCATTTTGCATGCTTTGCTGCAGAAAATTGTTACCTTAAATCATAATTCTGGAGATTTGCAGGTTAGAATAGTTTCAATGTATTTTGTCTATGGCATTTGTCGGATCTTCCATCTCATCTGTATGCATTATGCTTCCCATATTGTTTACAACCCCTTCTAATATCTCATCATTCAGGATATTTTTCGTTGGGTAGTTGTCATCTTAATTTCCTTGTTTCTTTGTTAAATTTGAATTATTAATCTTCATCCGCATATTCATCATCCTGTATTTACCAAATGGAGGATGGTAATAAATATGGTGACAAAGGATGCGAGATATTGTTTGGATGAAATCCCAAATGCCATTTCTATCCATATGACCCTTGGTGTTTTCAAGCCATCACCATAAGTCAGATACAACTCTTCCAGAAAACTCTTTGTTAATCGATTACAGATCAGATGTTGAGCTCTCCATGAGATCTGGACAATAAGCCAAGATCGTTTGCCAAGGTGAATGTGGAACCAGCCTGTCAAGGACTCAGGAGATGAGGATTTTAAGATCCAGATGCCAATCCCAGGGGTTGCAAACATCCAAGATCAAAACAGGAACTTTATTTTAGCTCTGATCTTTATCTGAATCATTAGAAAAGATCAGGTCATTCTCATGTTTTGAGAAATTAAAGTGCAACGTGAAGCAATTTGGTGATCCAATATCAACGAAGGCTTTGGTTCAATCAAAAGCAACGCCCAACGCTGCTTCTCATCTTACTTAAATAAAGGATTTGTTGATGTCAGGCTACTTGTTATAATTTCCCATCATAATCTTGATTTGCCTTCGTCTGTTGCAGAAGGTTGTAATACGCCAACACATTAACTGTGTGTGATTGCCAGTTGTGCATCTACGGTTAGTTACCTTCTCCCCTTTTCCTTCTTTGCAGGAATGTCGTGAGTTTACTTGGTCCCTTTATTTGATTCGTTAAGTCATTCATTATTTCCACGGTCTACTCATTGTTTACTGAATTCACGTCGTCACTTGTTGTTAAACAATGGATCAATAAGATATGCCAGAGAATTTTCACTATACTGCAGTTTTAATTATAATCATGACTGTCCAAATATGCACGTATGAGATTGTCTTTGCTCCCCCCCCCATTGACTGAGCTCTTGGTGCCTAAACCATGGTTTCCTCATGAATTCCTGCAATGTCTGCATATTCATCATCCATACTTTACATTAATAAATTCTCTATATATTAGCTTAATTTTCTGTATATTACCTATCATCATATATATTAGTATGATATACCACTTGGCTGAATCGTCATACCAGTATAGCACTCTGCATTTATATATCAGCTACTGGCATCCAGTTTTTCTTTTTATTTATTTACTCTACCGGTTGCTCCAGATCAATATTACTAAAGAAAAAGTTCATACTGAAATCACTGAGTTTATAGACCTCAGTCCAAACTCAACATTGTCAACAAAAATCATCGAAAAAAAAAATAGAATAAAAGAACCAAATGATGTTCTCGAAAGCCAAATTCATGGCTCTCACCAGTTGGCTTTTGAAGCAAAGGAGGAAACAGTTGCAGAAGATGCCAACAGTATGAAGGAAAATCTCAAATTCCTCCAAACTGATGCCAAGAAGGGACATCAAGCGTAAGTATGCCCATTTACTGTTAGGATGATCTATTATCACTGGAATCAACATGCCGGATAAAATCAAGGTCCTCTAGCTGTCGTCTGAAGGGATTCACCAAATTGTTTAGGTTATGGTAAATCAGCCTGATCTGTCAAATGGCTGTGTAAGGATATTTGTTTCCAATTTTTTTTTTTACTGCTGCTGCCAAGTGGTTGTATTAGACTCTTGTAGTCTGACTGCGTTGTCACACTTCTGGTATAGGTGCATCATCTGTCCTTCTCACCATTCATACCAATGTACCCTTTGACAACACTGTGCTGCAAATCAACATTGTAGCCACTTGTGATTCTTATCAGTTTTAGCATCCATCCTATCTTCCCCATTCCTTGTTATCCTTCCTCTTATGTTCTTTCATACAACATTAACAGGTCATCAGCCATTACACTTAGGCTTTATCTTCATCACACTTAGGCAAATCCATGTAGGTTAGCATCTACCTCAGAGTATGGTATGTATTATATAAGTTTTTCATTGTATGTATTAATATAAGGCATGTACATATATAGGTATACAATATCATTTCTCCATCTTTTTCACTATTTATATCTCGACATCCTGACTTTTGCCATTAATATCCATACTATTCATACAAGTTTCCTCTATGATCATACTAATCAAGTGTTTTTGCAGGAAATATGTGGAATATATCATTACTTGGAGTTGTAGATTCAAATTTTATATGTTGTAATAGTTAGATCTTAATGAGAATTTACATTTTTCAGTCTTAGATAGAATGAATGAGCATTGTAAATATCATGAATTACTTGTTCTTCATGCATTTTTCCCTTTATTTCTCAAAATCACACAATAGTGAAACACGAATGACACGTGCACCATTTCGTAAAAGGTAAATTAATCCTAAGTTGATGATCCACATCAATGGCCATAGTCAGGGTGTGGACAAAACTTAGTATTTTTATCTTTTACGAAATAACACTGGATCCACACTGGATCCATTTTCAAAATTCATCATATTTTCCTTAAATATTTTCTTCTTTTATCAGAATTTAACTTAAAATTAATTCAAAATATATACCAATGGCCATAGTCAGGGTATGTTGAGAGTTAATTTCATTTTAAATTCTATAAAAGACCAAATATGTTTTATTCTTCACCTGAATTTAAATATAGATTATTATATAATACATTCACTGACCATAGTCAAGGATGTATTATATCTTCAATCTTGTTTTAATTCATCTAAAGAATGAAATAGCTTTTCAAAATCCAATTTCAAAATTCTTCAAATTCATTCATCATTTAGGATAGAACTGCATCATATTTTCAAAATTCCTTTTTCAAAAACTCCAAGTGATGTAAATATCTTCCTCATCCTTTCATTTTCAAATTCAATTTTATTTTCAATCTCAAAGTTCAATTTAACTTTGAGATTCCGAAGTCATTTTTATATTCAAATTCAAATCAGATTTCAAAGTTCAATTTGACTTTGAAATTCCAAATTCATTTTATATTCAAAACTCTAATCAAACTCAAAGTTCAATTTTAACTTTGAGACTCTTGATTCATCTTCTAAATTCCAAATTCAAAAATTCAAGGTCTAAATTGACTTTGAATTTTTTTTTGTATATTCAAATTCTAAATTTCATTTTTCAAGTTCAATTTAAAAGTTCTTGATTCATCTTCTGAATTTAACTCCAAATCCATTTTAGGATCCAGGAGTCAACACTCATATTGGATCTTAGACTTCAGATCCAAAATTTCCTTTAGGATCCCGAATCCAATTTCACTTTGGATCTTAGACTTCAGATCCAATTCCTTTTTAGGATCCAGAATCCAATTCCACTTTTGGATCTCAGACTTCAGATCCAATTTCCTTATAGGATCCAAAATCCGATTTCACCTTGGATCTCAGACTTCAGATCCAAAACCATCTTAGGATCCAGAGTCCAACTCTACATTGGATCTTAGGCTTCAGATCCAAATCCATTTTAAGATCCAGAGTCCAACTCTACATTTGGATCTCAGACTTCAGATCCACTCCATCTCAGGAGCCAGAACCCAAAGTCCATCTTGGATTCCAAATCTCGGATCCCATTCTGTTTTGGATTCGGAATCCAATTCCAATCCTAGATTTCAATTCCATTCTCGGATCTAATCTGAAATCTCCTAAATCCATTTCTATTCTTAAATACCATTTGATTTTCCCAGGTTCATTCTAAGATTCAAATTCAATATCACTTCAAAGAAATTTCATCTTTTCCTTCTCCTATATCCATGATTAAATTCAAAATCCATTTCTGACTTTGAAACTTCATTTCCTTTCATTTCAAAGCTTCAAATCATTATTTCTCAAAATCAAAATTTATTCTTCCAACTTTGATTTACTTCAAAAACTTAAAACTTCTCTGATCTATCTCACGTTAGATTCAATCATTTCTTCACTCCCTTATCAAGTTCATCTCAGGATACTTGGAGATCTTCAAAACATGTTTTTCAAAATAGCATACATCTTTGCATTGCACAAGCATGATTTTTTGTGCATTTAAAGTTAGAATAAATTCTTAGATTATATTTAGGCAAAGCAAAAGGCATAGATTCGATCCTTGGTTCGATTACCCCTGGTAAAGGCGCTAGGAACGGTCGAACCTCATACCGACGAGCGAATCCCGTCTCTCCATTTTCCCACAAATATTTTCAAAACGGAGGCGAGTTAAATTTCTAAATATTTTCAAATCAAGGTCAAGTGAGACCGTGCAAAATAGTTCCTCTTCTCTCTCTTTTTCCTTCTTTCTCTTTCTCTTCTCTTTATCTTTTCTTTCTTTTATTATTCTCCCTTCAAAAAAGAGGAAAATAGAGGTTAGAAAAGGAAAAGAGAAGGAAGAGAGAGAAACCAACAAGAGAGGAAAAATTTTGCGATGATCACACATATGACTCTAAAGAAGAAAAAAATCTTCATCTTGAGGTAGCTGATCTTCTTGGATAATCTTTATGAATGTATGGCCCATCAAGCTTTTTCTTCAAAGTAGTATGATTGCATCAAATAGTTGTACTTGATCAAGTTGTCTTCACTCTTCTTAAGTGAAATAACCTTGCATCAAATACTCGTTAAATACATAGCACATCATATCCAGTCATAATATAACATATTCAGTTTCACATATGAAAGCATATCATATTTATCATATCTCATGAAAGCATATCATGTATTTATTATGTATCATATATATGCATCATGAAAGCATATCATATTTATCATGTATCATCAAAACATAGTTTCTCAATAGAGAAGAGAGCGGACAATGGCTTTAGCTTGACGTCCCGGACTGTTCGAGAATGCTGGAATATCACCACGAGCAGGATTTCTACAGCTGCAACATGTTGGAGATCCATCGAAGATGGAAAGGGTGCTGATTCGCGATCAGAGGCTTAGAAAACCGAATAGAGGTAGGGCCGGCTCATCTTGTTGGGGTGTTTCGCACTTCCACACAAGATAAATGGTCTCCACCTCTGCTACACTTGCAAAAACACAACAAACAAGTGATTAATCACAGCAAGGAGGAAGAAGAAACGAGTAGAATTGAAAAGGGAGATGGAATAATGCTTGATTTCAAGCAAAACTCAATCTTCCATGCCAAATGAGGTGAGATGAGGGGTTGGAGCTAGAATCACAGTAGGAGGCATCAATCCCAATGCCAAAGACCCTAGGGTTTGCTGAAAACTCTAATTTATACTTTTAATAGTTTTCAGAAACAAGGTTATAAAAAAAATATTTTCTCTGCGCCACTTTCTGAGGGGTTTTCTGCAAATGTTTTCTAAATGGATATGGATATGCGTGTGGGTTGGATTTTGGCTTTCTAAACAATGATCCAACGTCCAAAACAGCCTAATTGGGTCGGATATGGATCCGATCCACCTCAAAATCTGTGCCCAAACACTAAAATAGCCATAACTCTCTCATTTTAACTCTGATTTCTCTGAAATTCGAACCACAACCCCTTACTATCAAAATGCACCTAAACATGGGTTGTAAACCTTAATCTCACCATAAAATGCATGAATAACTAACTAACATGATGTGCACTTCATGCATCATCAACCATTTTTTAGAAAAATTCCTGAAAAGAGCCCCTCTTTAGAATTTAAGGAAAATAGCAACGGTCAATCCTCCCGTGCACCGTCCATCACCCTCTCTCCCGCTGGATGGCCCTCCATCTCCAACAGTTTATCTCTCGAATTCTCCTCTTCATCTTTAAAAGGGGATCACGCGGGAGAAGAGGAGGATCCATCATCATCCACTTCATCCATTTTCCACGATTCATCTCTCGCAGCCAAGCTCCCCTCTCATCCAGGACCTTTGTAGAGTTACAGGTAAGTATCCGATCTTCTTCCTCCCTTCTTTTCCTGTATTTCTTCTTCTTCTTCTTTACATTGCCTTTTTTTTTATTATTTCCTCATTCTGATTTTCATAGCATCGGCTTCATGCCTTTGCCACATTAAGGCCAAATATGTAAGGTTGAACTGCCTATAACAGCATCAACCAACATTTGGCAACATAATATCGATCCTTTCTTCCCTCTTGATGATTGTTCTTCTCTTTTGCTACAGAGTTTACTATTTTTTTTTGTTAAGTCTGATTTCTAGCATTTTTTTTTTGGACTCACGTTTGATTTATCGAGGGGATATTTTCTTCCCAAACTATGGTCCAGCGCCATCTCTTCTCATCTTTTTGTCACCAAATATTTCTTGGTTTTATTGGCTTCACAGGTTGCAGTATTTGATTTAGGTTTCTTATTTGATATGATTCACGTTCCCTGTTTTGTTACATTGTCTTTTGTTCATTTTTTTTTAGCAGCAGCATCAGCCGTGCTGTGCACTCTCTGATTTTACTTGGTTACATCACCTGTTTAGAAAGAGATGGATACCAGGGTACATTCATGTATCCTCCTTAACATTGTGCTTAAATGACAAAATGAGAGATTCACAAATCCTCTCTATGCACGTGAATGAATGAATCAGAGAAATTTATTCTCCAAAGGAAATATACTCATTCAGATATGGGCAGATCTCGGTATCTTTGATGCAAACTGTGGTGCAGATGACTAATGATGAGCCCTTTTTCTGATTAGTTATTCATCTCTGCAACATAGTGTGTTTAGAGTTTATGAACATCATACATTGTGATTATACTTCTTTTTATTTACTTATACTGCACAAATCATGAATTCCATTATGAATAGGCTCAAAATTATTTCATTTTTTTTATTCATTTCCTGTTACGTGCATTAGTCTTTCAATTCTTATGCTCTGTATCTACAATTCCTCTATTGTCTGGAATATCACAACTTTTCATTTGGTTTGCAAGATTTTAGATGACAATTGGGAATTTACATTGATTGTTTTTGTTTTACAGAAAAAATTGAGTATAAGTCCATTTAATGGTGAGGGTTTTAGTTACATTATCTTGATTGTAAACAAAAGAATTTTGAGCATTGATGTTAGAACTGGACTTGGATTTGATTGGGCATGAATTAGCTTGAAAATATAACTTTCTGGAGACCTAGTAATATTCAGTTCAGAAAACCGTGATCTCATATCAGTGGTTTTTTTTGGCAATTGTCCCTGATGTGGGTTTTGTTTCCTGTTTTATTCCTCATTTGTATCTCTAGCTCTTAGTTTGCATCTATTATATCTGTAATGTGCCTCCATCATGTGACATCCATGTGACTTGTCAAACACCCATGAAATTCCACTAGAGGGGGGGTGAATAGTGAAATACGATGCAAGTTGATATAATAAAAAATAAAGCAATAAGGCACAACACAATAAACACAGGATTTATACTGGTTCGGTCAAAACCCTGACCTACATCCAGTCCCCAAGCAAACCACTTGAGCTTTCCACTATAACATCCTAGTCACCGGATAAATAGTACAACACCCTCTTCCTCAGAGGTCTTCTTCTCTCAACAGAGAAGGGGCACACCCTCTTCCATAGAGGTCTTCTTCTCTCAACAGAGAAGGACAACACCCTCTTTCACAGAGGTCTTCTTCTCTAAACAGAGAAGGGCAACACCCTCTTTCACAGAGGTCTACTTCTTTCAACAAAGAAGGATTACAGTGAATAACAGAAAGTTACAATATTTCCTATAGAACCTTCAGGATGATATGAATGCACGAATGAAGGATTCTCAGAATGTTCTGTTTGTCACTCAGAAGATACTCTTTGTCAAAGAGTTATTTTTGACTTTTTCTCTTTCTTTTTCTAGGCTCTCTTTCAAATATCGAATAGGTATTTTTCTCGTTGTAAGCTCACTTGTCTATTCCATTCCCTTCTGTCTTGAATAGTTCATTTGAGTGTGTTTTTATAGCTTAAAAAAATAGTCGTTGGCTTTTTGAAATCGTAGCCTTTTTGAGATTTGAAATATCATGTCATTTCAAAAAACATCTTTTAGAGAAATTCGAGAAAGTCTTCTTTCCATAAAAGTAAAATATAGGGTACACTAGTCGTTGTGATATTTTAGGTAATACATATTTTATGTAAAAAGTCTCTTTCTTTCAATAGTACATTGAACGTTGAATTGAAGGCTATTATGTAGTTTTGTCTTTATTCTAATTAATGATTTGAGGTACATAAGTACTTCTTTACTTTAAATGAGTGTAAGTACAATGAGTGCTTTGAGATATTTATTTGTACATAGTCATATCAAGTGTTTTCTTTATGTTGTGTTTTTCAAAGTCTACAGAGAGAATGAAGACTACAAGTAAGTCGACATTCTTGAGAAGGATATTTAACAAGGATTCTTTACAGAAGGTATTTAATGCTTATACAAAGAGAATGATGACTTTAAGTAAGTCGGCATTCTATGAGTTTGTAAAAAGGTAACTAGAGTCTTTTCAAAACATATTATATTTATTTTCTTTGTGTAGCCGATTTCATGTTTTGTCTTTTTCCTATATTTGAAATCATTTCTTTAAAGAAGGTAACTAGAGTCTTTTCAAAACATATTATATTTGTTTTCTTTGTGTAGCCGATTTCATGTTTTGTCTTTTTCCTATATTTCTTTTCATGTTGTCTTGTATATGATATAAGGTACAATTATTACATTTTGAAATCATGTCAAAATACCTTTTTAATAAAGGGTTGTAAGAAGGTACAATTATTTGTTTTCAAAAAGGAGCTTTTTGAAACTATCGTATACTTTTATGAAATAGCTTTTATGAGTGAGTATGTAATATGCAATATGCATCCTTCTGAAGGTTCTGTTACAAATGACTCTAAAGAAGAAAAAAATCTTCAACTTGAGGAAGCCGATCTCTTTTAGATGGTCTTTAGGAGTGCATGGCTCAACAAGCTTTTTCTTCAAGGAGTATGATTGCATCATAGTTGTACTTGAACAAGAGGTCTCCATCCTTTTTGAGTGAGATATCCTTGCATCAAATACTCGTTAGATATATGGCAAAACATATCCAGTCATTATATAACATTTTTCAAGAAGACATATTATCATATCATATGAAATCAAATAAGACAGTGTATCATATTATGTGACATCAAAACAGAGTTTCTCAACATTCTCCCCCTTTTTTATGATGACAAAATATGCTCCCCCTGTCAAAAAGACATTATGCATAGAAATAATAATATCATAAAACTATTGAAAAAAAATGTTAAAGAGAGTATTTTTCTCCAATAATGAAGACAGGATTTTTCTCCCCCTTTGTCATGGACAAAAAGGAGGGGATCAGAGTAAGAGAGTTATTACAGACAAAACAACAAAAAAAAGATGTAAAGTTATTCCAGACCATAATTAATTTAAAGTTATTACAGACAAAACAACATAAAAAATTAAAATTATTACAAACCAGAATTAATTAAAAGTTATTACAGACCGAAAAGAATACAGCTAGTACAGTCTAAAAGATAAGTTGTTGGATGTTGGAGCATCTTCATCAGAGCCGGGCAGGTGCAGGGACCTGAGATTGAAGGAAGTAGCATCGAGGACCTGAGAGGGATGGAGGATAACTTCGTTTTGAAGGGGTACTTTGAAGTATTTTAAAATGGGAGTTATAAAACACCCAGAAATAAGAGGCTGGAATTTTTCATAACGAATAAAAAGGTCGAAAAGAATGTTGGACCAGTTTATCGGAGTAGAAGAAAAAATTGCGTAGAGAAGGAGAGAGATTTTTCTTGGTACTAATCCCTTGCGTGGAGGCTTGGGATAGATATTGTGGAGAAGAATCTGGGCAAGAAGTTGAGCATGAGGTTAGAGATTCCTCATATGCCAGGGAAGTTGTGAGCAGTTGGTGCAGAAAAGCATTTTTTGAAGTACCGACCGTTCGAGTAGTACTATGTTGTCTAGGTTTATGCCGGTGGAAGGAAGATTAAGAATTTTGCCTAATGAGGAAGCATGAAAGGACATCAGGCGTCCGCGTACTTTGGTGGTGATGGTAGTTTGTTCATGATCAGAAGAAAAATTTGTGTAGAAGAGTCGGACGAGTTCGGGATAGTAAGCAGCTTGGGATGAAGATCCTAGTAAGTGTTTGAGTTTGGGGAGAGATCTGTCTAGGTCAAATAATACGAAGTCGTTGTAGTTAACCAATTTACCTTCATGAATTGGTCGAGAACAAAGGGAGTTGTAGAAGTGAAATAGATCGGGATCCCTTAGGTCGGCGGCAGTGATTGCAGTGTTTGAAGTGGAAGCCATGGCAAGGGCTTAGAAAGAACGAGCAAGAGAGAAAGGCTTGGAAATGAGTAAGAGTTTGTAAGAGAATAGAAAAAAAATGTGGGAAGGAGATATGAATCAATCTAATAAATAGAAGAAGAAAAATAATGGTGATAAGAAAAGAATGACATTGGAAGTGAAGGATTTTTAGATTTTAGTGGAAAGAGGAAATGCGTGAGTTGTAAAATAAGAGACTTGTGAATGACAAATCAAATCAATTTCGGAAGATAGTGTATTATATTAGTGAAGATATTAAGAAGGACATAGTTTCAAAATAATTTTTTCTATATATGTAACAAATTTTCTATGGGCAATCTTGTTGGATAGTGAGAAGAGTCATGAATTGAGTATGGAGTGTCATTTCAAACATAAGAGAAAGAATGATTCAAGAGTTTTTAAAGGTTTTCGTGAAGATCATGGAGAATAGATAGAGAGTGAATAATGGCCTAATAAGAACAAACAACTTTTTCAAGGATTTACTTTATGTGAAAGCATTCCAAAATCGTGAAGAGGGAGTTTGGAATAGGACAAACATGAGAATATGATGAAAAGCAATAATTTCTTATTTAAGAAGTGTATATTTTGATATACGTGAAAGGAGTGTGAATAGATATAAAGGAGGGTGATACGGATGTGTGAAGAAATGAGAGTGGTCATAAAGGACACAAATCACTTGAAGTTGGATAGGAGATGTATGACATAAAGTGGAGTGAAGGACAAGATTTTAATGAGTCTCGATTGGAGAGAGATATAAAATATATGAGAGAGTCATGGTCACGGATGAAAAGGAACTTCGTATAATGTAGAGAGAGAGAGAGAGAGAGATAAAAAGGTGATACAAAATGTACTAATGAGTGGAGTACAAGTTTTTGAAAAGAGAATTTTACAATACTTTTTGTAAAAGATGTAACGCATGAAGAGATGATAATAGATTGTTCTTAGGCTATGATATAATAGATGATATAGTAAAAATTTACGTGAGATATAATAACTTAAAAGGTGGTACGAGAGGATAATCATTTGAATTTTTCATGAAAGGCATTAATGTTTTAGTGATGTGTCTCGATAGGAAGAAAAGGGAGACATGATAAAGATAGAGTGTACGTAATATATGATATAACAAATGATATAGTAAAAATTTTACGTAAAAACATAGCAACTAGATCTTTAGAAGAAGGTAAAAAGAACCAAAAACTAATTATTCGATTTTGACTAAAATTGGAAAAGCAAGATTTCTCATAAGATAAGTTTTCACAAAAGGACAAAAAATAATAAAGGAGTTATGAGATGAGTGATGTGAACAATGTCATGATAGCTTTTAATATAATTAGTTCTTATGGATATGAGTGAAAGGAGATAGGACAAGGAGTCATTATGGATGTGTACTTGAAAGATGACAAGTTGAAAGACATAAAGAATGTGTCTTATAAGAGTTTAGAGTATACGTGAATATGGAAACCTAGTTTGACTAACAAAAATCGATAAGAAGAAAAAAAAAACTTTTAAAATAAAATTTTAACAAAACTTATAAGAAGTATTATAATAAGTGTGATTAATTTATAAGTCACTTAGTTTGCATATTCCTAGTTATCTTCTAATTCGTGTAAAGTCTTCATGTTTCAATGGTTTAGTGAAAATGTCTGCTAACTGTTGATTAGTGGGTATGAATTCGAGTTTAATTATGTTGTTTAAGACTTGTTCTCTTAGGAAGTGGTGTCTTATTTGAATGTGCTTAGTTCGTGAGTGTAAAATCGGATTCTTAGATAAGTTTATAGCACTAGTATTGTCATAGAAAATAGTTGTATTTTCAAAATTTAAACCAAAATCTTTTAAGGTTTGTTTCATCCAGATAACTTGTGTACAGACTAGGCTAGCAGCAATGTATTCGGCTTCAGTAGTAGATAAGGATACATAGTTTTGTTTCTTACTGAACCATGATACAAGTGAGTGTCCTAGCATATGACATGTTCCACTTGTGCTTTTTCTGTTAGATTTACTTCCAGCAAAGTCAGCATCGCTGTATGAGATTAAATCAAATATAGAGGATTTTGAATAGAATAATCCAAAATCAACTGTGTCTTTTAAATATCTCATTATTTTTTTTACAGCCTTAAGATGTGATTCTTTTGGATTTGACTGAAATCTAGCACACAAGCAAACACTGAACATAATATCTAGACGGCTAGCAGTTAAATAGAGAAGTGATCCAATCATACCTCGGTATACCTTTGTATCAACAGACTTACCATCTTCATCTTTGTCCAAAACAGTAGTAGTGCTCATAGGAGTAGATTTTGAAGCAGTTGAGTTCATGTTGAACCTCTTCAGAAGTTCACGAGCATACTTAGACTGATTGATGAAAACTCCATCCTTGGTTTGCTTAATATGCAGTTCAAGAAAGTAGGTGAGTTCTCCCATCATACTCATTTCAAATTTTTTCTGCATGGACTTAGAAAATTCTTCACAAAGAGTGTTGTTAGAAGATCCAAAGATGATATCGTCCACATATATTTGAACAATTAGGGTATGATTATTCACTATTTTCACAAATAAAGTAGAGTCTGCTTTGCTTACAGAAAAACCAGTTTTTAATAAAAAGGTTTTAAGTCTATCATACCAAGCACGAGGTGCTTGTTTTAATCCATACAAAGCACGTTTGAGTTTGAAAACATGATCTGGATATTGTTCATTTTCAAATCCTGGAGGTTGTTTTACATAAACTTCTTCATTTATAAAACCATTTAAAAAGGCACTTTTAACATCCATTTGATATAATTTGAAATCCATATAGCTTTCATATGCTAAAAACATTCTAATAGATTCAAGTCTAGCAACAGGAGCAAATGTTTCATCAAAATCAATACCTTCCTCCTGGTTGTATCCTTGAGCTACTAGTCTTGCTTTGTTTCTTATAACATTACCTGTTTCATCTAGCTTGTTTCTGAAGATCCATCTTGTCCCAATGATCGGATGATCCTTTGGTCTTGGTACAAGATCCCAAACTTCATTCATTTGGAATTGATTCAGTTCTTCAGTCATGGCTAGCATCCAGAACTCATCGATGATGGCTTCATCAATCTTCTTTGGTTCAAGTTGAGAAATGAATGCCATATTTGCAATCCGTTCTAGCTGAGCTCTAGTCTGAACCCCTTTTGTCAGTTCTCCCAAAATCTGCTTTTGAGGATGATCTTTGATATCGACAAATGTTCTTTGATGATCATATTCATCAGACTTAGCTGTGTTATCTAAAAATAAATTTGTACTTTCAACATCATCATCGTTAGTTTGCTTATGAACAGATTGATCAATAGATTCACAGAAACTAACATGCATAGATTCTTCAATAGACTTAGAACTCTTATTGAAAACCCTGTATGCTTTACTATGACTTGAATATCCTAAAAATATGCCTTCAATAGATTTAGCATCAAATTTATCTAGGCTATCTTTTGTGTTTAGGATAAATCATTTACAACCAAAGACTTTGAAATAGTCTATTCTTGGAGTTCTGTCATAGAATAGTTCATATGGGAGTTTTATTTAATAAGGGTCTAATGAGAACTCTATTTGTTATGTAGCATGCAGTATTAACAGCTTCTGCCCAAAAAAATTTAGCAAGATTATTGTGTTGGAGCATAGTTCTAGCAGATTCCTGAAGGGTTCTACTCTTTCTTTCTACTACACCATTTTGAGGTGCAGCTCTAGGAAAGGCAAAGTTATGAGAAATACCATGCAAGTTACAAAATTTTTCAAAAAGTTCATTTTCAAATTCTCCTCCATGGTCACTACGGATTTTAACAATAGAACAAGATTTTTCATTTTGTAATTTTTTACATAAAATTTCAAATTGACAAAACGTATCACTTTTGTTTTTCAAAAATATTACCCAAGTAAATCTTGAGTAGCCATCTACAATGACAAAAACGTATTTATTGTGATTATGACTAGCTACTCTAGAAGGACCAAAGAGATCCAGGTGGAGAAGCTCTAGAGGTCTTTTGCTTGAAATGATATTTTTTTATTTAAAAGATGATTTGGACAGCTTTCCTAATTGACATGCATCACAAAAATAATTCTTTTTAAAAGATATTTTGGGTAACCCACGTACTAACTTATCTTTAGCTAATTTAGACATGTACTTAGAATTGACATGACCCATTCTCATGTGCCATAGATGTTGAGAGTCATTATTAACTATGAGGCAATGTTCTGTGATGTTTTCTAGGTATAGTTCATATATATTATTTTTTCTTATACCTTTTAAGATAATATTTTCGTTGGTGTCTGCTATAAGACAAGCATTATGATTAAAGCTAACATTATAACCTGTATCACACATTTGACTAATACTTAGAAGGTTATGTTTTAAGCCTTTAACCAAGAGAACGTCTTTGATAAGAGGTTTATCTATATTTCCAATATTACCAATACCTATTATCAAACCTTTGTTGTTATCTCCAAAGGTGATGGTTCCTCCTTTTTTATGAAAAACAGCAAAGAGATCTAAATGTCCAGTCATGTGTTTTGAACATCCACTGTCTAGAATCCATCTGTTCTTCTTGTTTGGAGCCTGCAAATCATTAAGTAAAATTTCTTTTTGGTACCCAATCGGATCCCTTTTTGTTAGACTTTGGAACCCATATCCATTTGGATTTGGGTTTATCTACAGCCTTAGAGGAGTTCAAAAAGTTAAAATTATAATACTCCTTATTTTGTTTAGAAGAACTTTTCACAAAAGTGGTCTTTTGATTCATACAAGAAGGCTTGTTGAAATGAGAGTAGCCAATACCATTCTTGTAGAAAGAGACTTTTTGAGAGGATAGGAGTTTATCCAAGTTCTCTTTTCCTTTAGTAAACTTGAAAACTGTTTTCATAAGGTTCTCAGTTTTACTTTTTAATTCTGAAATTTCTACTTGCAGTTTTTTAGTCTTAAAGCTAGTAGACGAGATTTCAGAAGTAATAAGAAGATTTTTCTTTTGTAACTCAGAATTTTCAATACTGAGTTTTTCATTTTTCAAAAGGAGCTCTAGATTCTCAGATTTTAACTGTTTATTTTTTAGAATCATTTTCCTTGATTCTTCAAAAAGTTCCTGAAAAGCATTTTGAAGATCTTCAAAGGAGAAATCAAGAGATTCACTTACAGAGCTTTCTGCCATGAAGCACATGTTGGCGGTTTCTGCTTCATCATCATTTGACTCTTCACTGGTGGATGGTTCTGAATCATCCCATTGAGCATGCAGAGCCTTTTTCTTGAAGAACCTTTTCTTTGGTTCCTCAGTCTTGGATTTTCTTTTGAGAAGAGGACAGTCACGTCTCAGGTGACCTGGCTTATTACACTGGTAGCACATAGAATCTTCTTTTGGGTCTTTTCTTTCTTTGTGCTTATTTGGAAGTCGGTTCCTTCTCATAAAACGCTGAAATTTTCTGGTGAGTAGCACAATCTAAGTTTTTTTTTCTGAGTCTTCATCCTCAGAAAGGGCTGGGAAGGCTAGAGTTTTCTTCAAAGGTTGTTCTTCTTCCCTTCTTTCCTTCATGTGGACTTCATATGCCATAAGATTTCCTATTAGAACGTCCAGGGAAAGTTTGGATAAATCTTGAGCTTCTTCAATAGCAGTAGTCTTTTTCTCCCAATCAGGTGTGAGAGATCTCAAGATTTTCTTCACCTTTTCTGTCTGAGAGTGGGTTACACCCAGAGATTTCAGATCGTTGGTGATGTTGGTGAATCTGGTGAACATCTCTGTGATGGGTTCATCTTTGTTCATTTTGAACAACTCATATTTTCTAAAAAGAGATGTGATTTTGGCTTCTTTCACTTTGTTGGTTCCTTCATGAATAACCTCCAAAGAATGCCAAATATCATATGCAGATTCACATATAGATATTCTATTGAATTCATTCTGATCGATGGCACAATATAAGGCATTCATAGCCTTTGCATTTAGGTTTGCCATTTTCTTTTCTTCATCAGACCATAAGTTATAGTCTGCGGAAGGAGATGTGTATGGATGCTCAACAATTTTCCATACAGCAAAATCTATGGATTTGAGAAATATAGCCATTCTGCAATTCCAGTATCCATAGTTGGAGCCGTTGAAGAAAGGAGGACGAGATACGTGTTGACCTTCAATATCACGAGCATAAGAGGTAGATGTCATATGTGCTGGAAGACTTGTTATGTCGAAACCAGCAAACCTGCTCTGATACCAAATGAAATTTCACTAGAGGGGGGGTGAATAGTGAAATACGATGCAAGTTGATATAATAAAAAATAAAGCAATAAGGCACAACACAATAAACACAGGATTTATACTGGTTCGGTCAAAACCCTGACCTACATCCAGTCCCCAAGCAAACCACTTGAGCTTTCCACTATAACATCCGAGTCACCGGATAAATAGTACAACACCCTCTTCCTCAGAGGTCTTCTTCTCTCAACAGAGAAGGGGCACACCCTCTTCCACAGAGGTCTTCTTCTCTCAACAGAGAAGGACAACACCCTCTTTCACAGAGGTCTTCTTCTCTAAACAGAGAAGGGCAACACCCTCTTTCACAGAGGTCTACTTCTTTCAACAAAGAAGGATTACAGCGAATAACAGAAAGTTACAATATTTCCTATAGAACCTTCAGGATGATATGAATGCACGAATGAAGGATTCTCAGAATGTTCTGTTTGTCACTCAGAAGATACTCTTTGTCAAAGAGTTATTTTTGACTTTTTCTCTTTCTTTTTCTAGGCTCTCTTTCAAATATCGAATAGGTATTTTTCTCGTTGTAAGCTCACTTGTCTATTCCATTCCCTTCTGTCTTGAATAGTTCATTTGAGTGTGTTTTTATAGCTTAAAAAAATAGTCATTGGCTTTTTGAAATTGTAGCCTTTTTGAGATGTGAAATGTCATGTCATTTCAAAAAACATCTTTTAGAGAAATTCGAGAAAGTCTTCTTTCCATAAAAGTAAAATATAGGGTACACTAGTCGTTGTGATATTTTAGGTAATACATATTTTATGTAAAAAGTCTATTTCTTTCAATAGTACATTGAACGTTGGATTGAAGGCTATTATGTAGTTTTGTCTTTATTCTAATTAATGATTTGAGGTACATAAGTACTTCTTTACTTTAAATGAGTGTAAGTACAATGAGTGCTTTGAGATATTTATTTGTACATAGTCATATCAAATGTTTTCTTTATGTTGTGTTTTTCAAAGTCTACAGAGAGAATGAAGACTACAAGTAAGTCGACATTCTTGAGAAGGATATTTAACAAGGATTCTTTACAAAAGGTATTTAATGCTTATACAAAGAGAATGATGACTTTAAGTAAGTCGACATTCTATGAGTTTGTAAAAAGGTAACTAGAGTTTTTTCAAAACATATTATATTTGTTTTCTTTGTGTAGCCGATTTCATGTTTTGTCTTTTTCCTATATTTGAAATCATTTCTTTAAAGAAGGTAACTAGAGTCTTTTCAAAACATATTATATTTGTTTTCTTTGTGTAGCCGATTTCATGTTTTGTCTTTTTCCTATATTTGAAATCATTTCTTTAAAGAAGGTAACTAGAGTCTTTTCAAAACATATTATATTTGTTTTTTTTGTGTAGCCGATTTCATGTTTTGTCTTTTTCCTATATTTCTTTTCATGTTGTCTTGTATATGATATAAGGTACAATTATTACATTTTGAAATCATGTCAAAATACCTTTTTCATAAAGGGTTGTAAGAAGGTACAATTATTTGTTTTCAAAAAGGAGCTTTTTGAAACTATCGTATACTTTTATGAAATAGCTTTTATGAGTGAGTATGTAATATGCAATATGCATCCTTCTGAAGGTTTTGTTACAAATGACTCTAAAGAAGAAAAAAATCTTCAACTTGAGGAAGCCGATCTCTTTTAGATGGTCTTTAGGAGTGCATGGCTCAACAAGCTTTTTCTTCAAGGAGTATGATTGCATCATAGTTGTACTTGAACAAGAGGTCTCCATCCTTTTTGAGTGAGATATCCTTGCATCAAATACTCGTTAGATATATGGCAAAACATATCCAGTCATTATATAACATTTTTCAAGAAGACATATTATCATATCATATGAAATCAAATAAGACAGTGTATCATAATATGTGACATCAAAACAGAGTTTCTCAACAACCCAGGGTGTAACAGTCAGATTTCTAGATCTTTCATTTTGTCACCTACCAAGCCCAATGAGAGACTTGAGAGACAAAAGGTCCCACGGTGGCCTCAACATTTCGTGGTAATACAGCCTGTGCTACAGTTGTAATGCTAAGAATGACTTGTAAATTGCTGTGGAAAGTTGATTCTATATAGTAATATCTCTATTAATACTTGCATCAATCTATTAATAAATGGTTACTACAAGTTCAAGAAACTACAAGCATTTGGACAATTGATAAAAGAAACAATGACGAGGCAGTTTGTGCCTCGTGAGGTGGTTTATGGAGTGTTGATCAAACGACCATTGTAAATCAAGCAAATGTGCAGGAAGTTTATTGCTCGTTTGGAGAAAGGTAGGGGAAGAAAAATTCTGGTTCTTAGTTGTAGGAGACAGAGGATTATGTTGTATATAAGTGCATCTTGCAGGAATTAACCTATTGCCAGCAGCTCACGTAAGTCATCCCATCCACCGTGGTTCACTCACACAATTCAGATGGATCTAGTATCACTGTATCCATTCATTTCCTCTGCAACTAGTTGATGGTTCATCATCCCTCATGTATGGCATATCACTGACGCTGTCTCCTTCATAGCACCTATATTTCACCAACTTGTTTATTGATGTCTTGAAGTGCATTGACTCGGATGAACTCCTTGGGTTCCCAATCTGCAAGCAAGGTAAGCTCAAATGGTGGAGGGGGGAATCCATTGTAAAAGATGAGGGCGAAGCTGATTTGTCATAACAATAGATTTATTTCGCTGAGGAAGATAATAGCAAGTGTCACGGTTTGAGTCAACATTATCAGGTATGTTAATTCTCAATGTTCTTCTTCTTTTTTTTTTATCCATCTTGTTTCTCACTTCCTGCAAACTCGATATCCTGTCACCTTCATCCCCTTCATACCATATCTTGTTCACATAGCTTCCAAAACAATTAGTTGTTCTTTATTTACGTACCTATACCCCAGCACATGTCATTTCCCTGTTATTTTCTGCAAATGACATTGTTACACTGTTAATAACCTTTGCTTCAGCACGCCCTCTGTACCCACTTCAGCTGCACATGGCACTTCAACCTTTGTAAAGTACAACACTTGTGTACATTATATGGGCATATCATCACTATCAAACCATATTTCTGCATATAGAATTCACCATTGTTATGCACTAGCACCCCAGCTGCACCCTTGCAGTATCCTCTGCTCTTTACAACATCCTGATTCCCCTATTGTCACCACAGCACCAACCCTTATCATTCCAACACTCAGGCACCTGCTAAAGCTCCATCTGCAGTAGCAGGTTCCTGTTATTTGCATCTCCACAAACTCGCACCAACATATTACCTTTGCTCCATCTTCCACCCGATTACAGAAGAAATATACAGTTTAATCATAGCACCCTTCTCTTCACAAGTAACCCAGCCAGAGTCATTGAGATTCCTCTCTTGCAGTTTTGTCCTAATCATTGCAGTCTTGGTCCTTCATAGCAGTCCCCATCCCTTGCAATACCCGCTGCATCTTAGTGAATACACCCATCCACTAACTCCTCAGCATACACACAGCGGTTCCCTTCATTCATACTGTTATGCCCAGTGCTCTATATCTCATTAGACCCTTGCTGCAAAACCATTAACAACCCACTTACCTGCATTATCACTGTCAATCCCCATGACTTAAGCTCACACCCTACTTCCTGTATTTACTACATTCATATTCTCCTTTGTTATACAGATGCCATATTTAGATATGAATCACATTCATCTCATCTCCATCATATTTTCATTTACCATCATTTTAGTTTCATTAGTATCCTGTCATTTTATTCAATCTGGTAAGTCATATTACAGTTCATTCTTTTTATATGAAGCATGCCATTTCCCATGGTCATTGCATGTTGTATTAACTCTGCTTTGCAGGTAGCAAGTCAAAGATGTTACTTTAATTTAGGAATATTAAATTCAATTTCAAATTCAGTCGAAAGATTGTAATAGTTAGGTGTTGATGAAAATTTCATATTTCTTGTACTAGATTAGAATGTATGAGCATACATATCTTAGAAATTGCCTATTTTCATATCATTTTCCTCTTTTATTTTAAAAATTTCACAAATGGAAGCACGAATGGCACGTGCATCATTCTAATAAGCGGTGATTAAATTCTAAGTTGATGATTTGCATCAATGGCCATAGTCAGGATGTGAACAAGACTTAGGATTTTCATCTTTTATGGAATAACACTAGACCCACACTGGATCTTTTTCAAAAATCATCATATTTATAAATATTTTTCTTCTTTTATTAGAGTTTAATTTAAAATTAACTCAAAATATATATATCAATGTCCATAGTCAGGATATATTCAGAGTTAATTTCATTTAAAACTCTATAAAAGCACCAAAATGTGTTTCATTCTTCACCTGAATTTAAATATGATTATTATATAATACGAATGACCATAGTCAGGAGTGTATTATATCATTAATCTTATTTACATTCATTTAAAGAATGAAATATAATTTTTAAATCCAATTCCAAAATTCTTTAAATTCATTCATCATTTAAGATAGAACATCATATTTTCAAAACTTCTTTTCAAAAACTCCAAGTGATTTTTGAGTGTCTTCCTTCATTTCTCAAATCAATTCTATTCTATAAATTCAAATTCAATTCTATCTCATTTTCAAGATTCAAAATTCAATTTCAAAATCCAATTTGACTTTGAAAATTCAAATTCATTTCAAAACTTCAAAAATTCCAATATAAATCAAACTTCAAAGTTCAAATCAACTTTGAGATTCCAAATTCATTTTCAAATTCAAGTTCAAATCAATATCTCAAAATCGATTTCAAAGTTCAATCTAACTTTGAAATTTCTGATTCATCTCCTGATTTTCAAATTCAAAATCAAGTTTATCTTCTTATCTTCAAAAATTCAAAAATAAAATTTGAGATTGATTTTGAATCTCAAAGCTTGACCCTTTCTAAATTTTAAATTCAATCTGGGCTTTCAAAACCCAGATCCATCTTCATCCCATTTGGACTTTCAAAATCCAAAATCCATTCTAGGATCCAGAATCCAATTTCACCTTGGATCTCAGATTTCAGATCCAAATTCCCTTTAGGATCCAGAATCCAATTTCATCTTGGATCTCAGACTTCAGATCCAAATTACCTCTAGGATCCAGAATCCAATTTCACCTTGGATCTCAGACTTCATATCCAAAATCCATTTTAGGATACAGATCCAATTCCATATTGGATCTCAGATTTCGGATCCAATTCCATTTAGGATTCCTAAAAATCAACTTCATTTTGGATCTTAGACTTCAGATCCAATCCCATTTAGGGTCTTAGAAATTCAACTTCACTTTGGATCTCAGACCTCAGATCCAGATTCAATTCCAGATCTCAAATCCAAAATCTATCTTGATTTCCAGATTTCAAATTCAATTCTATTTTCAGATCACACCTAGACTTCTTAAATCCATTTCTATTGTTAAATATCATTTGGATTTCTCAAATCCAAAATTCCATCCTGATTTCAAACTCCAAAGCTAGAATTCAATTTCATTTCAAATATTCATTTCCTCTCCTAAATCCAAGTTTAAAATTCAAAATTCAAAGTTCATTTCTGACTTTGAAGCTTCATTTCCTTTTCACTCATCTTCCAATCATTCTTTTTTAAAGAATTATTTTCCCAACTCTAACCATTTCAAAGACTTAGAACTTCAAAATATCCTTCCTAATCTATCTCAAGTTCTAAAGTTAGATTCTACCACTTAGAAATCATTTCAGATTCATCTCAGAAACACTTGGGAATTTCCAAATCATTTTCAAAAAGAGCATACATCCTTGCATTGCACAAGCATGATTCTTTGTGCATTTAGACTTAGGATGAATTCTTAGATAATATTTATGCAAAGCAAAAAGGCATAAATTCAATCCTTGGTTCGATTACCTCTGGTAAAGGCGCCAGGAACGGTCGAACCTCGTACTGACGAGTGAATCCCGTCTCTTCATTTTTCCCGCAATATATTTAAAAAACGGAGGCGAGTTATTTTCTTAAATATTTTTCAAATCAAGGTCAAGTGAGACCCCGCAAAAGAATTCCTCTTCTCTCTTCTTTTCTGTCTTCTATTTTCTTCCTTCGAAAAAGGAGGAAATAGAGGCTGTTAAGGAAAAGAGAAAGAAAGAGAGAGAAATATCAAGAGAGGAAAAATTTTGCGATGATCACAGTTTTGGCGACCGTGATGGGATGACATCTTCGTCCGGTTGAATCTATGCCTTTCCTTTGCTTTGATATTATCTAAGTCTTTATTCTACAAATGTCAGCTTCATTTTCATGCAAACCTTAGGAGCCTAGACTCTGTCCTAAGCTGACGTCATTGCATATAGGATCTAAGTATGGTTTGGTAGGACCATATTGAGGAGATTATTCCATATTCACATTAGATCTAGGTCTGAAATACAACTCTCCTCAATTTTAGGGATTGAATGAAAACAATGTATGCAAGTGTATGCTTCTATTCATTTAAATTCTATCTCTTTTAGGACTTGTTTTTAGAGCTTTCTAGTTTTATCTGCACGTTAAACATGTTTTTTAAAACATCCCTACCTATATTATTCCGGTTTTCACGTTGCTGGGCGGTCTCACTGAACCATAGTTCTGGAGAGAGCCTCACAACTGGACCACTTATTTGTGTTCGCACCCCCCTAACACGTACCTAAGGGCCATAGTCCGAGGTATATCGGTAGGTGCTCAAGGATGTTGGGAAGCCATTACCTTAGAACCGGAGAGATATTTTTATGCCACGTACTTCGAGCTTCGGCTTGACTATATCGGCATACCTTAATTGGAATCAGATGATCTAAATCTTAGAGTTAGGATTAAGGTCCTATCAGCCATTTTAAAATATTGCATTTAGAGTCAGCTTTAGGGAGTGTTGTTTGTGCATCCTTGTTTGTATATCTGAGATTGTGTGATATTTTATATCTTCCTTATATTTTCCAAAACCCTGGGTATATATTATTCAAAAAAATTCTCTTTGTTTTTAAAACCCAGGTGTATTTTCCTTTATCTTTTTTTCTAAAATTCTTCAAAATTCTTCTGATCCTGCCTGCAAGTTCTTTAAATTTTAAATCTTTACCATTTATTCTCAAATTTTATTTTTTCTCCTATTTTTCTTCTGATTTTATATTCTTGTTTATATTTTCATAAATAAAATCTCTTTCCGTCAAGAGATATCCTTTTCAAAATAAGCATTTTTTTTGTGTTTTAGTTGGTTACTTTCCCTCGTAGAGTAAACAACGCAATTGTCACAAATTTTGTGGCGACGCAATCTCTAGTAATGGGATACAATTTTTTAACAGATTTTAACCTAATCCTTCCTCTTGTCAAAACTTCTCCAAAAGTTTCTTCGGTCTAAAAACCTCCACTTTCCTCTACAGAGTACGCTGATATCCGAAAATGGTTCATACAAAAGCTGGAAGAGAAACAGTTCCTCAACACAGCAACAATGAGGCGGAAGGGATGAACTCTCCTAAGTCGGTCAGGGGACAAGGTCAGAACAAAAGAGATGACATTGACCCCTCTATGTATGGTCTGTTCCAAAAGATGATGGCGAGAATGATGTTGGAGCAAGCCGAGGCCAATCTGAAAGAGGCAGTTCCTAAAAGCAAACTGAGGAAGAAGCCTGTAAAAAAGCAAGTCAGAATCATCACAAAGAAGGTACAACCAGACACTACTTCTGAAGAATCAGAGTCAGTCGAGGAAGAATCAGAAGAGGAAGAGTAGATTGTCTACAAACAGAATCCTCCGAGACAGTCCGCTGCAGAAGAGCCTGAATCTGTCAACAAGCCCAAGTCTGGGATTCCAGCAGAGGACCCGATGAGCAAGCAAATGAAGGAGATGAATCAAGCAATCAAGGACATTCAAGCCAAGAGTAAGGGCAAGCAGACCTACACCGGCGAAGATTTTTACGATGGCCTAGATGGGGATGATAGCCTGAAGAATCTTCCTCACAAGTTTCTCAAATTTGACGGGACTGGCAACCCTAAAGCCCACTTAGCCACCTTTTATGCAGAATGTTGCCATTTTAGAAAAGACAACAGGGCTCTGTTCATCTGTTTTTCCCCCAGTCTAGAGGGTGTAGCAGCCAGATGGTATGCTAACCACATCAATCCTATTGAACTATGAGAGTTCGATAAAGTAGTAAATTTGTTCATTAAGCGTGGTTGCACTTTTGAGTTGATATTTTTAAACAATATTTTTCAATGAAATACATGGGAAAATCGTCAACCAAAGATATAAAACCGACTTTCCACCGAAGTGGCGAGTACGGGTCGAATCCACAGGGAACGGGATATTTCTGAATTAATTCTAAACTAACATTTTATTAACATAAAAAGTTTACAATCTATGTCAATGAGTACAAGTTACATTGAATAACATTCTAATTATGAAAATAAACTACAATAGGTGGCTAAGTCTTCAGCAGGTCTCCAGGGGCATTTCTGTCTTTTCACATCAAGTGCAGTCGCACATCACAATTGAATTGCATCTGTTAACGTGTTCTAACTTAACAACCTCTTGGGTGATCCGACGACCGGGGGGATGAAAAGAGAAGAGCGGACTTTGCTTGGCTTCGCACCGTTCGGGACCTCGTTGATGCTGGAAATACGCCATGGTACCATGTCCTACAGCTGCAACACGTTGGAAATCCACCGAAGATGAAATGTGAACCGATTCTCGATCGGGGGGCGTAGAAGACCGGATGGAGGTAGAGCCGGCCCTTCTCGTTGGAGTGTTTCGCACTTCCAAACGAGAATAGTGTTTCCCACCTCTGCTGCACCTGCAAAACACAGCAACAAAGGATATTAAACAACATGGAAGATAAAGAAATGGAGAGGTTGTGAAAGAAGGCAAGAAAAAGCTTGGATCTCAAGTTTGTTTTCATGCTCTAATGGAGATGGCGTGAAGATGGAGGATGAGAAGGGGGCTGGAGTTAGAATCGTGCCCCTAGGGCACGAAAACCAAGGCAAAGACAGATGGAATGGGCGCCCCCTCTCCCTTTTGACGTTTTGGCTTCTTTTGGCTATTTTACAAAAACAGTGTTAAAATAAAAATAATTCTTGGGCGCCTCATTTTATAGGGGGTTTTTAGAAAATGTTTTTACAAAACTTAAGTGGGCTGGAGCTGGGTTAAATCCATGTAACTTGGTCCAGATCCAAAGTCCAAATGGGCGTCTGGATCCAAATCTCTCAAATCGGATCCGGTATTTGACCCGTTACACTGTAAATGCCATAATTCCTTCAAATTAACTCCGATTTTGATGAAATTCAAACCAGAGCTCCCTAACATCATTATGCACCTAAGTGTATGCTTTAAACCTATAGATGATGCATTTATGCAGTGAAATTATATTAATAAAATGTGATATTTATGCATCATCAAATACCCCCATGCTAGAATAATTGCTAGTCCCTAGCAATACACTCTACCATGTAATGAAAATATGGACTACCCAATAATCATGAAAGCTCTTATTAAATAAAATAAAAAATACTAAAAATATAAAAAACTAACTCACTTTCGTAGGAATCACGGTTGCATTTAGCTTATGCAACAAGCCCTTTAAACCCCAGGGTTACCCCAGTGGACGAGTAAGGTCTCGTGAGGGTTTGCAGAGATGCTACCCACAAACATCAAAATCATGCATGAATAATTTTTCAGAAATAATAGGCAATTAAGAATTCAATGTAAACATATACTTCATGTAATCTACATTTTCAAAACAAATTCAGAAATTTCTATGCCACCACAGTAAAAATTATTTTTCTTTCATTTCTCTAAACTTGTAATTATTTATGAATTTTCTCAGAAAGTCAAGTATTATCATGTTTTACTCATTTATCCTCACCTGTATATTTTCTGCACAGCAATTCAGTAATTATTCTTAAGCATTGAATTTCTCTCTTTAAGCTCATTCTTTTTCTTTTGATATTCAATTTTCACTCTTTTTCAATCTTCTAAATTGAGCACTATTTCGAATATCCAGTTTTCGTGACCCGTGTAGCGAGCTTTAGGTCAGTGACTCTCAAGCCGGCCGGCCTTAGGGCACTAGATACAAAGTATCCCTCAGACTTAATTGCTCGAGTCACTAGACCTTCTATTCTAATAGTTTACATATAGTTTTCCTCTCATCATGTGCAATGTCTCTATCCCTTAGACTTTCTATGCAGTCCATGTAACAAGCTTTCGAACCGGTGGCTCCCAAACCAGCTGGCTTTGGGGCACCAGGTGTAAAACACCCTTCAGATTCTACTTACTTGAACTACAAAGGCCACAGATATCGACTAGATAAGAGAATGATCTCCTTCATTATCCATTTCGTAAGAGACTTAACCATTTCAACTCGTGTCTGAGTTCTACTACTTGGATTCGCGTAGAAATCAACAACTAAACGTCGCTCTATTCTATTAAGATCATTTTTCAAAAACATCATTCAATTGCTCATTTTTCTCATAAAACACACTGTGCATACTTATACTTAAGTGAATCAAAACTTTCTAACATATCAAATACTATCTTTTCTTTAACTATTTCATAAGCAACTACTCTATTTAAATCAGATAAGAAAAAAAAATTCACATGGGGCTTATACATTTCTAAATTGTCAGATCATGGAGAAATACAATCATAAATGCTACAAATTATTCTTAAAAGACCTACTTTTATGAGTTTTCAAGCTATGAGACATAAAGAAAAATTTTAAAAATTTGTGCATCTAAACCATCCCCCCATGCTTGAATGACACTGTCCCTAGTGGCATACAGAATAATGTAAACATGTAATGCAGATGCACACTATAGAACAATAAAATGAATAAGGAGAAAGGATTGATACAACCTGGCAAACTCGACCTTCTGAAGCTGTCGATTGACTGGACTCTGCACTACCACTATGCATGTACAAATGCATAGTTTTCTGCTCATCCGGTCAATGCTCTACTCTTGAAGACTTCTTCATATCCGTTTACTTGGACTCATACATTGAAGGATCGATTGTTCATACATGTAAACAATGAAATCCGAAATGAAATTAAAACAAAATTCAAAATAAAATACATAAACAACTACTACTTTATTTTACTTTACATATGATACATCCAATACTACAGTTAATAATCTAAGAACACTAATACATAAACAACTAGACTATGTTAGACTTATTCTATCAATGCAATTAATAACCTAAATCTAGGTCTGAATCAGTAAAACAATGAACAACATAGCAGCTAACCTATGTTAGAATTAAACTATGAAGATTAAGCTAATCTAAATCAGCAAGTTAGCAACTATTCTATTTTAAACTATGTTAAACTAATCTAATTAATCTATGAAATAAAAGCATCTACTCTAAATCAGAGAATTAAACAACTAAACTATGTTAAAACTATTTAATTAATCTATGCAATCTATGTTAACAATGTTAAACTAAGTTAATTACTCTATGAAATAAAAGATAAGCTATTATAAAACACAATATCAGTAAATACAGGAATTCACAACTATTTTATCTAAGACTCACATGTTTAATAAATCATTGAAGCATGGAATTCAGTGAATCTTTAAGAAAAACAGCAAATGAACCCTATATTTTTCTAACTATGTTAATTCTACAAACTAAAACAATTAAATAAACTAAGCTAAACTAAACACATATATTAATAAAATGATATCTCAGAAATATTCATAATATATCGCCGTTCCCCCGCAACGGCGCCAAAATTTGGTTGCACTTTTGAGTTGATATTTTTAAACAATATTTTTCAATGAAATACATGGGAAAATCGTCAACCAAAGATATAAAACCGACTTTCCACCAAAGTGGCGAGTACGGGTCGAATCCACAGGGAACGGGATATTTCTGAATTAATTCTAAACTAACATTTTATTAACATAAAAAGTTTACAATCTATGTCAATGAGTACAAGTTACATTGAATAACATTCTAATTATGAAAATAAACTACAATAGGCGGCTAAGTCTTCAGCAGGTCTCCAGGGGCATTTCTGTCTTTTCACATCAAGTGCAGTCGCACATCACAATTGAATTGCATCTGTTAACCTGTTCTAACTTAACAACCTCTTGGGTGATCCGACGACCGGGGGGATGAAAAGAGAAGAGCAGACTTTGCTTGGCTTCGCACCGTTCGGGACCTCGTTGATGCTGGAAATACGCCATGGTACCATGTCCTACAGCTGCAACACGTTGGAAATCCACCGAAGATGAAATGTGAACCGATTCTCAATCGGGGGGCGTAGAAGACCGGATGGAGGTAGAGCCGGCCCTTCTCGTTGGAGTGTTTCGCACTTCCAAACGAGAATAGTGTTTCCCACCTCTGCTGCACCTGCAAAACACAGCAACAAAGGATATTAAACAACATGGAAGATAAGGAAATGGAGAGGTTGTGAAAGAAGGCAAGAAAAAGCTTGGATCTCAAGCTTGTTTTCATGCTCTAATGGAGATGGCGTGAAGATGGAGGATGAGAAGGGGGGTGGAGTTAGAATCGTGCCCCTAGGGCACAAAAACCAAGGCAAAGACAGATGGAATGGGCGCCCCCTCTCCCTTTTGATGCTTTGGCTTCTTTTGGCTATTTTACAAAAACAGTGTTAAAATAAAAATAATTCCTGGGCGCCTCATTTTATAGGGGGTTTTTAGAAAATGTTTTTACAAAACTTAAGTGGGCTGGAGCTGGGTTAAATCCATGTAATTTGGTCCAGATCCAAAGTCCAAATGGGCGTCTGGATCCAAATCTCTCAAATCGGATCCGGTATTTGACCCGTTACACTGTAAATGCCATAATTCCTTCAAATTAACTCTGATTTTGATGAAATTCAAACCAGAGCTCCCTAACATCATTATGCACCTAAGTGTATGCTTTAAACCTATAGATGATGCATTTATGCAGTGAAATTATATTAATAAAATGTGATATTTATGCATCATCAAATACCCCCATGCTAGAATAATTGCTAGTCCCTAGCAATACACTCTACCATGTAATGAAAATATGGACTACCCAATAATCATGAAAACTCTTATTAAATAAAATAAAAAATACTAAATAAATAAAAAACTAACTCACTTTCGTAGGAATCACGGTTGCATTTAGCTTATGCAACAAGCCCTTTAAACCCCTGGGTTACCCCAGTGGACGAGTAAGGTCTCGTGAGGGTTTGCAGAGATGCTACCCACAAACATCAAAATCATGCATGAATAATTTTTCAGAAATAATAGGCAATTAAGAATTCATTGTAAACATATACTTCATGTAATCTACATTTTCAAAACAAATTCAGAAATTTCTATGCCACCACAGTAAAAATTATTTTTCTTTCACTTCTATAAACTTGTAATTATTTATGAATTTTCTCAGAAAGTCAAGTATTATCATGTTTTACTCATTTATCCTCACCTGTATATTTTCTACACAGCAATTCAGTAATTATTCTTAAGCATTGAATCTCTCTCTTTAAGCTCATTCTTTTTCTTTTGATATTCAATTTTCACTCTTTTTCAATCTTCTAAATTGAGCACTATTTCGAATATCCAGTTTTCGTGACCCGTGTAGCGAGCGTTAGGCCAGTGACTCCCAAGCCGGCCGGCCTTAGGGCACTAGATACAAAGTATCCCTCAGACTTAATTGCTCGAGTCACTAGACCTTCTATTCTAATAGTTTACGTATAGTTTTCCTCTCATCATGTGCAATGTCTCTATCCTTTAGACTTTCTATGCAGTCCATGTAACAAGCTTTCGAACCGGTGACTCCCAAACCAGCTGGCTTTGGGGCACCAGGTGTAAAACACCCTTCAGATTCTACTTACTCGAACTACAAAGGCCACAAATATCGACTAGACAAGAGAATGATCTCCTTCGTTATCCATTTCGTAAGAGACTCAACCATTTCAACTCGTGTCTGAGTTCTACTACTTGGATTCGTGAAGAAATCAACAACTAAACGTCGCTCTATTCTATTAAACTCATTTTTCAAAAACATCATTCAATTGCTCATTTTTCGCATAAAACACACTGTGCATACTTATACTTAAGTGAATCAAAACTTTCTAACATATCAAATACTATCTTTTCTTTAACTATTTCATAAGCAACTACTCTATTTAACTCAGATAAGAAAAAAAAATTCACATGGGGCTTATAAATTTCTAAATTGTCAGATCATGGAGAAATATAATCATAAATGCTACAAATTATTCTTAAAAGACCTACTTTTATGAGCTTTCAAGCTATCAGACATAAAGAAAAATTTTAAAAATTTGTGCATCTAAACCATCCCCCCATGCTTGAATGACACTGTTTGATCATGCATATAAATCAGGGTTAATTAACATTTAAATATGTATGATTTTATAAATTAATGTTTCAAAAACCCAATTTTATGTTAGTTTTTGAGTAAATGTGCTAAAATTATTTAAAATTAGAAAATGCATGAAAAATAGTTTTATTTTACATTTTTATGCCTATTTTAGTTTTTGTAGTTTGGTTTTAGTTTTTATTAAAAAGAAAAAAAAAATGGAGAAAAATAGGTTTATACTCATTTTAAGTGTTTGTTTTTTTTTAGAAAAGAAAAAATATAGTAGATTAGTTTTTGAAGTTCCTTTATAAATAAATAGTTTTGTTTTTGAAAATTTTCATAATAAACCGATTCATACGGTTTTCTTTACTTTTGAAAAAAATAAAAAAAAATAATAATAAAAACAAACCATTATATGGTTTGTAATTTTTGAAAATTAATGGAAAACTGAAAAAAATAAATAAATAAATAATAATAATAATAATACAAACTTGCATAAACCGGTTTGTATTTCTAATAAGAAAATTGAGAAAATAATAATAATAAAAACCAAACCGGCTGGAACCGGTTTGGAAGTTTTGAAACTGAATAATTGTTGTTACAAACCGGTTCCAACCGGTTTGAACCCTTTAAAAACCCAAAAACAGAACAGATCGGGGCTTTTCATTTTGTGCGCCAAAAATTTTCCTCTTCCCCCTCTGATTTTCTCCCTTTGATCCCTTTTTCCCAGTTGCCGGATTCTTACATCTCCTGCTTCTTCTTCTTCTTCTTCTTCTTCCAGCAGCCTATCTTCTTCATTCGGTGGCAAGGAGCTTCTTCAATCAGTGGCAGCGCACGAGGTGGAGGCCACCTCTTCCCTCATTTCACAGTAAGTCTTCATCTTCTTCTTCTTCTTCTTCTTCTTCTTCTTCTTCTTCTTCTTCTTCTTCTTCTTCTTCTTCTTCTTCTTCTTCTTCCAATTAGTCTTCTTCTTTGTTTTATTTCTTTCTGAATGATAATCTGCATAATGTTTGAATCTCAATTTGGAAAATAAAAAAAAAAAGAAGAAAGAAAACATAAAAAGAAAAAAAAATTATGTGAAGAACTCCGGCGATTGACAAGTATTCTGCCGGAATGCTTGTTCTGATGAATAAATGTTGATGATCTGATCAAATTCTTGATTCAGATTTAGTGAATTAGTTTCTTTATATCAGAAAAAAAAAATTTTCTGTTCTAAGTAGTATCGATCTTCTGGATCGATTTTTTTTGGCGATAACTTTTCCGGTGATCAATTTTTTTAAAAAAAAAATCTTCTTAAAAGAGAGATGTATGCAATTGAAACTATGGAGTTGCTGTAGATGTTGCCGGAATCCCCTGCATTAACGAGAGAGAGACTGATTTTTTAATCTGTTTTACTGTTTTTTTTCCGGTGACTGAATTGTAATTCAATTTTCTGATTCTCCAGTGGCTAATTGATGTTTACTTAATAATCGGTTGTTGAAATAGGATCTAGTTTTATGATCTTCCGGTGGATCCCTCTTCTGTTAACCTTTTGCAGGAATCTCTTGTTTCAGCAGGAAACTTCACATTTATCGTGAAGATATTTGACATCAGTGTTGTTTCCAAAGGAGGATGTATTGTTTTTGTTCTTCTGTCAATGGAGAATAGCTGCTAGTTGAGTCATGTGTTGCTGTTTTTAGAATTTGCAATGGAGAATAATGATATGATCAGACTTACTACATATTTTCAATGAATTCTTTGTTATACATTGAATCAAATCACTCGGTATAGAGAATAGTCTTCTACTGATAAGATCCAGTGAAATGCTGAGTTTCACTGTTCATTTTTTTTCTAAAATTCACTGTTAATTCTTAATGAATTCATTGCAAAGTTTTCATTGAAAGATAATTAGATCATATTTGAGTTTTGTTATTTTACTGAGAATTGCTGAGTTTTAAATTGTTGATGCCTTGTTTAAACAAGTATTAGTACATAGCTAAATTGATTAGTTCATTAGTATATCATTGTTTAGCTTAATCTACTAATTGTTAGTATAGTCCATTAATAATTAGTAATTAGTTAAACCATTAGTTAGTGTTAGTTAAATCTAATAATTAGCATTGTTAATTACTTTGTCATTAGAGTAATTAGTCAATTAGTAGTTAGTAATCATTTTACTTTGGGTGTAATACTCGTGTTCCTTTTTAGCTATTGTCTACTTCTTTCTCTTGTATTGCTCGTGTCCTTTTGACTTGTGCAGGATTGCACGAGATTGGAGCAGAAGAGACTACGTGACACGAAGTACGAAGATAGAAGATTTTTACTTTTCAGTTTAGACTTAGAATTTTAATTGGGTTTGTAAATATTGCACTTTACGCCCTCTGCGAAGGGTATTCATTTGTTGTAATAGCTAGTTGTTTTTACTTTTCTTAAACATTTTACATTTCAATAATTCAGCAATAAAGAATAGTTTAGAATTGTGTGCTTGAATACAAAATATTCCCGTTCCCTAAGTTCGACCCGGTCTCATCCACTAGTGAGAACCGGTTTTTATTATTTGATGTCTGGTTTTCACATGTTTTTCATATAAAAATCTTTTCAAAATTACAACGATTTAAAAGAAGACATCAAATTTTTGGCGCCGTTGCCGGGGAACGGCGTAATATTAGTATTCACTTTATTGCCTAGTGTTTGTGTTGCATTTAGGTTTAGAACCACGTATGTGCATATCTTAGAGAAGAGCTTACTTTTCTGCACAGCCCACCTATTAGGATCCCCTTAGAGGTGACTGTGTACGATTGGTACCGTACACATAGATTTTATATTTCTTTGCATAATCTCTGTTATGTGTAACTGCATGGTGTTTGTTTAGTTTTTGTTGTTTTTAGTTTACCCGCTTTGTGGTTTGCGTGGTTTGGCCACTTAGTGCGTTAGTTAGGTAGAAAACCCAAAGTTAGGATGTGAGCTACACCGGTCTATTAAGAGGTGTATGCAAGGGCGACGCTCACTTGACCCTGAGCTGGTAGAGCCGATTGAGGACCCCGAGTCCCTTATTAGGAGAGCCCAAAGATCTGCAACCATGGCTGAGAATCAGCAGATTACTCGTCCCCTTAGGGAGTACTTCATGCCTAACACCTATACTCTCGCCTCCTGCATCACAAGACCTAATGTAGGAGCGAATCAGTTTGAGATTAAGGCCAGTGTAATCCAAATGCTACCCTCATTTTATGGCCTTAGCAATGAAGACCCATATCGTCATCTCGACGAATTCTTAGAGATTTGTTCGATAGTGAGAATCAACAACTTTGGAGATGATGCTATGAGGTTGACCCTGTTTCCCTTCTCTCTGAAGGATAAAGCCAAACACTGGCTGAAGGCGTTAGATACAGTTCGAATTACCACGTGGGAACATATGCAAAGAGAATTTTTAAAAAAATATTTCCCAATCGATAAGACGAATCAGTATCGAAAGGCCATCACCAGTTTTTCGCAAATAGAGGGGGAACTGTTCCATGAGACTTGGGAGAGGATGAAGGATCTTCTCCACAAGTGTCCCCACCACCAGGTGCCTCGGTGGCAATTGGTGCAATATTTCTATGACGGTCTTACTGAGAAGAATCGTCAAATGGTTGATGCCGCATGTGGGGCACTTTCATGCTCAAGAGTGAGGATGAAGCGCGATTGCTCTTTGAGACATTAAGCGAGAATTCGATGCACCACGCGACAGCTTCACGGTCTGATAGAGTTGCACCTGTACAAGATAGCGCTAAGAAGGCAAGTATTTTCAAGATAGGGATGAACCTTGAGTTGAGCAACAAAGTAGACCAACTGTCCCAGAAATTAGATCAATTATTGTTGGGTCCCTCTCCTGCCATGCAGGTGTGTGCGTTGTGTGCGAGTCCTGCACATCATGTTCTCCAGTGTCCAGTTGCGCCACAGTATCCTGAGTTTGTCCAAGAGCAAGCTCAGATGGCTCAAAACTTCGCTAGGCCCGCACCCAATCCATTTGCCAATACTTACAACCCAGGTTGGGGAAACCATCCAAATTTCTCATGGCGTAACTCACAGGCCCAAGCCCCTAACCCTTCCCAGAGTCAATCCAGGCAAGGTGGTTATACACCTGGATTTCACAGATCCAATGATCCTTCAGCCCAACCTGCTTATACTCAACCCCATTTTCAGGAGCCTTCACCTAGTCAATCTTTTGAGGATAAGATTTTGCAAGCTTTGAGCTCACATACCCAGTCTATTGCAAAATTAGAAACTCAAATGGGGTAGCTCGCTGAAGCACTTAGCAGGAGAAGTGAGGGGGCATTGCCTAGTCAGCCCATAGTTAACCCTAGGGGTAAAGAACCTCTGCAGAGTTTGCATATGACAGATACACATCAAGAGCAAGCTCAGGCAGTAGTAACCCTTAGAAGTGGGAAGCAGTACCATTCGAGGGAGGCTGCAGAAGAAAGAGAGAAGATAAGTAAGAAGCAGCCTGTCCCTAATGTTTTACCTCTGGAAAGCGAGAGGGTTCTTCCATTTGAGCCTTCCACAACCCATATTCCCAAAGCCCCCTTTCCTGAGGTGTTAGAGAAACCGAGAGCACTAGGTAAGTCGGGAGTAAACATGCAAGAGATGCTTGAAATATTCAAGCACGTTCATATAAACCTTCCCTTACTAGATGCCATCCAGCAAGTCCCTGCATATGCAAAGTTCCTCAAAGAGCTTTGTACGCAGAAAAGGAAGTTGAGGTCCCATGCGCAAAAGAAAATATATTTGACTGAGCAAATAAGCGCAGTATTGCAACACCAAACCCCACCTAAACTTAAGGACCCAGGGACCCCTATCATCTCATGTGTCATAGGAAACATCACTGTTGAGCGTGCTTTGCTTGACCTTGGGGCAAGTGTTAACATTTTGCCGGGTTTCTTCTATGACAAATTTGGATTGAAAGAGATGAAATCTACACCTATGACACTTCAACTTGCGGATAGATCGATTAAGGTCCCGAGAGGGGTACTAGAATATGTTTTAGTCAAGGTGGAGGATTGTTATTTCCCTGTCGACTTCATGATATTAGATATGGAGGGAGTTGATAGCATCAGACAAACTCCTATTATTCTTGGTTGCCCTTTCCTAGCTACTGCCAATCCGTGCATTAATTGCCGCACTGGTGAGATGGATGTTTCATTTGGAAATAGAAAAATGAGGATGAACATTTTTTGTGCATCGATGAAGTCTGACACTGAGGAAGCTTCTTTTGAGGTTGATATCATTCAGGATATTATAGAAGCTGAGCATGATTGGTTGTTGAGTGATCCACCTCAAGAGGAGGAGGATGAATCATTCAAAGAGGATCGCCTTGATATGATAGATAGTGAGGCAGATAATGTCAGTGAAATTTGGCATTCTGAACCACTTCCAGAGTTAGCTGAGAAGCCCGCAAAGCCATCGATAGAGAGTCCCCCAGAGTTGGAGTTGAAGCCTTTACCAGCTTCACTCAAGTATGTCTTTTTAGGAAAAGAGCATACTCTCCCAGTTATTATTTCTGCAGACCTGACAGATTCACAAGAGTATCAGTTGTTATAGGTCTTGCATGAGCACAAGGAAGCTATTGGATGGTCTGTTGCGGATTTAAAGGGAATTGACCTCTCCTTTTGTATGCATCGGATCATTATGGATGAGGGAGCTAAACCCTCAAGAGAAGCGCAAAGGAGATTAAATCCTCACATGAAAGAAGTGGTGAAGAAGGAAGTAGTTAAATTGTTAGATGCTGGGATTATTTATCCCATCTCCGACAGTCAATGGGTGAGTCCTACCCAGGTTGTTCCCAAAAAGTCTGGGCTCACTGTGGAGAAGAATGAGAAAGGAGAGAGCATTCCCATGAGGACTACTACGGGATGGCGAGTATGTATTGACTATAGGAAGTTGAACAGTGCAACTAGGAAGGATCATTTCCCGTTACCGTTCATCGACCAGATTTTAGAAAGACTTGCAGGCCAGCAATATTATTGCTTTTTAGATAGATATTCCGGATATAACCAGGTGGCCGTTCATCCCGAGGATCAAGATAAGACGACATTTACCTGTCCCTATGGTACATTTGCGTATAGGAGGATGCCGTTTGGGCTTTGTAATGCCCCGGCTACATTTCAGAGATGTATGATAGCGATTTTCTCTGACATGATGGATGATGTCCTTGAGATTTTCATGGACAATTTCTCAGTTTATGGCTCTTTTTTTTACGATTGTCTCCAAAAGTTATCTCGTGTACTTCAGCGTTGTAGGGAGACAAATCTAGTGCTTAGTTGGGAAAAGAGTCATTTCATGGTACAGCAGGGGATTGTTCTTGGACATATTGTGTCCGAGAAAGGTATTGAGGTCGATAAGGCCAAAGTGGAGACCATTGTCAGATTAGCTCCACCAACCTCTGTGAGGCAAGTGCGTTCATTTTTAGGGCATGCAGGTTTCTATAGACGGTTCATTAAGGATTTTAGTCAGATTTCTAGACCGTTGTGTAACCTGTTGTCGAAAGACCAGTCGTTTGTGTTTGATGATGCCTGTCTGAAGGCATTCTTAGCCCTAAAGGAAGCACTGACCACTGCTCCTATTCTCAGATCGCCTGAGTGGTCAGTGCCATTTGAGATTATGTGTGACGCTTCAGATTATGCGGTTGGAGCAATTTTAGGACAGAAGATTGAGAAACGATCTCATGTTATTCATTATGCTAGTAGGACTCTTTCTGACACACAAATGCATTATACTACCACTGAGAAGGAGTTACTAGCCGTTGTATTTGCACTTGAGAAGTTTCGATCATATTTGTTAGGCTCCAAAGTTATCATTTACTCAGATCATGCTGCATTGAGATATTTGATAAGTAAAAAGGATGCTAAACCGCGTCTCATTTGTTGGATTCTTCTGTTACAAGAATTTGATATTGAGATTCGAGATAATAGTGGATGTAAGAATCTTGTAGCAGATCATCTGTCTAGACTGACTATAGATTCATCTATTGATCAAGGACAGATTGTTGATTCTTTTCTGGATGAGCAGTTATTTCATGTCAAGCGTTTACCCTGGTTCGCGGATATCGTAAATTTTCTGGTTACTAGAGAGTATCCTGCGCACTGGAACCGGAATGAGAAAGATAGATTTTTTGCGCAAGTGAAACATTATTTTTGGGAGGAACCAGAATTATTTAGATCATGCCCGGACTAGATGATTCAGAGATGTGTGCCCGAAGAAGAGTATCATTCCATTTTATCCTTTTGTCATTCTTTAGCTTGTGGAGGTCATTTTTCTAGTCGGAAGACCGCCGCAAAGGACCTTCAGTCTGGATTTTGGTGGCCCAAACTTCATAGAGATGCTCACGAATTTTGTAGGAAGTGTTTGCGATGTCAGCAAACAGGTCGCATTACTAAGCGCGACATGATGCCTCTTTTACCTATTCTGATTATTTCATTTAGGTAGGTATTAATAGTAGATTATATTCTATTTAGTGATAAATTAATTAGATTAGGTTCTAGGTTTAATTATTCAATTACCGATTTGATTTTAGAGTCTTTAGTTGTTAGGTTTTTAATTACTTGACTTCCAACCTTAGTTAGTATAGTTAACCTAGGTTGGCGTGGACCCCATTCAAGCCATATCATAACCCGCCACCTTTACCTAACCCTAGTTAATTAGTCGACTAATCCTAGTTCACCTCTACTAACCTTAGGTAGTTAAGTCTAATAAGTCTAACCCTATTTAGTTAGTTATGTTTAAGTAACTGCCCCTAGCTAACCTAAGTTAGTAGCCAACCCAAGTAGGTAATTAAACCTTAGTTACTTTAGTTAAGATAGCTAACCCAAGTTGACCTTAATTAGGAACTAACCCTAGTTAGTGTCCTACCTAGTTATTGAGTAATCTTAGGTATTTAGTTACCCTAATTAACCCTAGTCATATCCCTAGTTAACCCTAGTTAGCTTAACCGTAGGTTAGTAGTTGTTTTATTAGGTTAGAATTAACACTAGATTAATTAGTTCATTAGTTAATTATATTAGCTAGAGCATATTAGACTTAGTCAGATTTGTGATGCAGTTAGATAGTTTAGAATTAGAGTTAGTTAGTTAGTGAGTTTAGGTTAGAATAGAGTTAACAAGTGATTTAGATTAGAATTAATCTTAGTTGTTTAGGTTATTTCCTCGATTTTATATAATTAGCTTAATTGTTGCCCTTTTATGTATTAAATAGTAGTTTAGATTAGTGTAGGACTGTGTTTGTCCAAGGTTTATTGTTTTAATGTCATTAGTGGATTTAAATAAATGAATAGTGCACTGAAGTTTAAAACTGATTTTTATCATGTCGAGCACTCATCATTTCATGTAGATTTTTCTCGAGTTTTCTGAAAATTATTTTTCTATTCTCTACATCGGCGTGTTAACTGTATGCAGACTAAAATTCAGCTCGATCCGAGTTGATTTGGTCTGGTTTTTAAGCATTTTGTGAAAACAGCTTTTTTGGCTTTTCAAATTTTGGGTCATGCGATTTCCAAGATTATCCTGATTTTGAAACGCTTATATCTGGAGATCCATGACGTATTTTTCAAATCTGTAAAATGTGTCATCTTTTTGGATCTGTCAGTTACAATATAGAAGGGTTTTCGGAAGAATTGGAATTCGTTTAGTCTGTCAAATCTGTGATTTGCGAAAAGCTATCGGAGTCCACTTTTGCATTCTTTAGGGACAAAGCAGTCAGTTAGGTATTTGTTCGATTTAATGTAGTTTTAGTGTTTTATAGTCTTGTAGTTAGTGAATTAACTGTGATTAGAGAAATTAGAATTGATTGATTTAGCTAGTTTAGTTAGACCGTGTAATTTTAGTTTTCTATGTTTAGTTAACTATAGTTTAATTGTAGAATTAGTTTAACATTATGTGTAGATATAATTTAGAGATAATTATTAATTTTTTTACTGACTTTGTGTTTTCATTGTTGTAGGTTGATAAGTTAGAATAGGTTTACAGGTGTATTTCAAAGATGAAGTGCAACTGCACATGTGGTGAAAAGACAATTTTGCCCCTGGAGATATGTTGAAGACTTAGCTCCCTGCTTTAGTTATTTTCATAGTTTAGATTGTTATTTAATGTAATTTGCAATATTAACTTAGTTGTAAACTTTGTTATATTAATAAAATGTTATTTTAGAATTAATTCAGAATGTATCCCGTTCCCTGTGGATTCGACCCGTACTCGCCACTTTTGTGGAACGTCGGTTTTTATATCTTTGGTTGACGATTTTCCAAAGAATTTATTTAAAAACTATATTTTAAAAATATGCATTGCAAAAAGTCAGACCAAATTTTGGCGTCGTTGCCGGGGAACGACGATTATATTCTGATTACTTCTGAGATATCATTTTATTAATATGTGTTTAGTTTAGTTTATTTAATTGTTTAGTTTGTAGGTTTTAACATAGTTACAAAATATAAGGTTCATTTGCTTTTCTTAGGATTCACTAAATTCCATGCTTCAATGCTCAATTAGACAGGTGAGTCTTAGATAACATAGCAGTGATTTCCTGTATCTACTGATTTAGATTAGAGTTGGGTTTATTTCATATAGTAATTAGATTGTTTTAATATTGTCTAACATAGATTGGCTTCTAATTTGCTGATTTAGTAGTGTTTTCCGGTGCTCACTGATTTTCTAATTTAAATTAGATTGTCTTTTAGTTCATAGATTAATTACATTATTCTGACATAGAGTAAAATAGATTAGTTGTTAAAATTATTGATTTAGATATAGATTAGTTTAACATAGTCTAAAATAGAGTAGTATTTAACTTGCTAATTTAGATGTAGTTTGATTTTCATAGAGTATATCTAAAATAAATTAGCTTCTGATTTAGATGTTAGAACTTATAGTTTGTTCATTTGTTCTTCTTTATGTATCATATGTACAAGAGAAATAAAATAGTTAGTTGTTATGTATTCTGTTCTGAATTATGTTTTGATTTCATTTCATTTTGGATTTCATTGTTGACATGTATGAACATCCGATCCATCAATGTATGAGTTCAAGTAACCCGACATGAAGAAGCCTGCAGAAGTAGAACATTGACCAGATAAGCAGAAAACTATGCATTTGTACATGCATAGTGGTGGTGCAAAGTCCAGTCAATCGACAGCTTCAGAGGCTCGATCATACCAGGTTGTATCAATCCTTCCTTCTTATTCATTTTAGTGTTCTATAATGTGCATCTGCATTGCATGTTTGCATTATTTTGTATGCCACTAGGGACAGTGTCATTCGAGCATGGGGGGATGGTTTAGATGCACAAAATTTTAAAAATTTTCTTTATGTCTGATAACTTAAAACTCATAAAAGTAGGTCTTTGAGAATAAATTGTAGCATTTATGACTGTTTATCTGCATGATATGACAATTTAAAAATGTGTAAGCCCCAAGTGAATTTTTTTTTTCTTATCTGATCTGAATAGAGTAGTTATTTATGAAATAATTTAAAGATGAGATAGTATTTGAATGTTAGAAAATTGTGAATCACTTTAGTATAAGTATGCATAGTATGTTTTGTGGAAAAAGTATGCAATTGAAAGATGTTTTGAAGTATGAGCTTAATAGAGTAGAGCTACGTTTAGTTGTTGATGTCTTCGTGAATCCTAGTAGTGGAACTCAGACACAAATTGAAATGTTTGAGTCTCTTTACGAAAAGGATAACGAAGGAGATCATCCTCTTGTCTAGTCGATATCTGTGGCCTTTGTGGTTCGAGTACGTAGAATCTGAAGGGTGTTTTACACCAGGTGCCCTAAAACCATCCGATTTGGGAGCCACCAATTCGAAAGCTTGTTACATGAACTGCATAGAAAGCCTAAGAGATAGAGACATTACACATGATGAGAGGAAAACTATACGTAAACTATTAGAATACAAGGTTTAGTGACTCGAGCAATTAAGTCTAAAGGATACTTTGTATCTGGTGCCCTAAGATTGTCTAACATAGGAGTCACTGACCCAAAGCTCGCTACAAGGGTCACAAGACTGAATATTCGAAATAGTGCTCAAGATTAGAAGAATGAAAAAGAGTGAAAAATTGAATATCAAAAGAAAAAGAATAAGCTGAATGAGTAAAATTTTATTGCATAAGAATGTTTGTGAATTACTATGCAGAAAATATACAGGTGAGGATAAATGAGTAAAACATGATAATACTTGACTTTCTGAGAAAATTCATAGATAATTACAATTTTAGAAAAGTGAAGAAAAAGATTTTTACTGTGGTGGCATGAAATTTCTGATTTTTTTTTTAGAATGGAAATTTCAAGAAATATTTGTTTACAATGAGTTTTAATTGCCTTATATTTCTGAAAAATTATTCATGCATGATATTGATGTTTGTGGCTAGCATCTCTGCAAACCCTCACGAGACCTTACTCGTCCACTGGGGTACCCAGGGGGTTAAAGGGCTTGTTGCATGTGCTAAATGCAATCATGATTCCTACAAAAGTGAGTTAGTTACTTTTATTTTTTTAATAAGAGCTTTCATGTTATTGGGTAGTCCATATCTTCATTGCGCTGGTAGAGTGTACTGCTAGGGACTAGCAATTATTCTAGCATGGGGGTATTTGATGATGCATAAATATTACGTTTTATTAACACATTTACACTGCATAAATGCATCATCTATAGATTTAGGGCATACACTTACGTGCATAATGATGTTATAGAGCTTTGGTTTGAATTTCATTGAAATCGGACTTAATTTGAGGAAATTAATTCATTTTTAGTGTTGCGGATCAAACCTCGGAGCAGATTTGAAAGATTTGGATCCAAACACCCATTTGGATCTTGGATTTGGACCAAAATACATAGAATCAACCCAGCTCCAGCCCACTTAAGTTTTATAAAATCATTTTCTAAAAAACCCTTGTAGAAAGAGGCGCCCAGACATAATTTATCTTTTAAGCCTGTTTCTGGAAAATTGCCAAAATAGGCCAAATCGTGTAAAAAAAAGGTGACGCCCATGGAAATCTTGTCCTTTGCTTTGGTTTTCGTGCCCTAGGGGAACGACTCTTGCTCACCTCCACCTTCTACCCAGCCGCCCCTCTCATCCATCTTCTTCCGCATCCATGAAACTCAAATTCAATGAAGATGTCGTTCTTCTTCCATTCTTTCTTGTCCACACCATGTCCTTCTTCTCCCCCTGCTGGAACTAACCTTTGAATTTGTTTCTTTGCAGCTGCAGCTGGAGTGTATCCATCATGGTAGAGGTCCCGCTCTTCCATGGTCGGCCGACCCTGAACCCCGAAGCACCACCACCTGCGGATCCCTACAAAGAAGACAATAAAGAGGTGTTAGACAGCATCACCGAGGTCCTTCGTGGCACGAGATCATTGCAAAGTCTGCTCTGCCTTTCCCCTCAGTCGTCGGATCGCCCTGGAGGTTAGATCTTTCCTTCCACTGCTTCTAGTTAAAACCCATATTGTGCGTAAGTCATGTGTTGTGATTTTCTGTTATTCGTCAAGCTTTAGTATAGATATTTCGTGCATAAACCAGCACGCAAGTGTGTTTAGGTATTTGTTCTAGTTAAATCTATATTTTCATTCCAACCTTAGATCTTTTTGGGTGTGTGTGTGCTACTTTAATTGAGATTTCTGTGCGTCTGCATTATCATCATGTTTTTCTATTAGTTGTTAGATCTGAATGTGTTTATATTAGCAGTATATTATGTAGATCTTATCATAGTTGATGTCATTTTTTATGCCTTGGTCATTTGAGTGGATTTTATGAATAGCGTGTTCTACAGTTTGTATTAATTGATTAGATTAGTAGTTGTAACGTTTTATATTCTGATTGTGTTTTTTGTTGTTTTTGTGCATTTTTATATCATGGAGCTTTATTGAATATCAATTGTCATAGGAGTGTCCAGTTCATTTGCTTCAGCTATAACGTTTCTATATTAAATTAGTTTAATTTAGTTGTTTAATGTCAAAATGCTGTGGTGTTTTCTGTATTTTTCAGTCTGAAAGATTAGTCTCATTTAGTTAATTGAATGTGTATATTTCTATAGATTTAAAATGGTCGTGGTGTTAACTGTTGGTGTATTTTTGTTCTAGATTTAGGTAGTCGATTGCATTATGTTTTTGATCTAGCGTTTTATGTTTTCTTGATTTCATGTGTAATATAGTGTTGATAATAGTTTTGAGTTTCATAGTTTTAAACGTCTTGTTTTTATCATGTCCTAATGTAGTGTAATTTAGATTTTGCTTAGAGTCATTAGTTTCATATCTTTTAGTTTTTAATTTAGTATAGATTTCATATTAGGTTTTGTTCAATTAGTGTTAGGTTCAATTTGCTGTAGGTAGTAGTTTGTTAAATTAATTTGGGATTTGTTTGATATTAGTTCTAGGCATAGGTTAATGAGAATAATTATAGTTTTTAATTTCCGGTTTAGCTAATTTAGCATTAATGTAGAATGTTGATTTTTTGGTGTAGTGTTTAATTCAATAGATTTTCCAAGTTAGTAATTTTTGTTCATACCCTTTGCGTTCTTTGTTTATAAGTTTCTTTAGTTAGGCTATGCATAGGTTATGTTAGTTAATTAATTTGGTTTATGCAATCTAGTTAAGGGCATTTGAGTCTTTGTTGTTGAAAAACGTTTTTGGTATGATGCTAGCCTCTCTAAAATCGTGGTTTATAATTAAGGAAAGTTTTTAATCAATGTTATGCAGCCAATTTGCCATGACTTACATTTTCAAAGGTGGAAACCCATTTCAATTTCAAAAGAGTTTCTCTAAAATGTGTTCACACGATTTTGGCAAGTGTTGACATGTTCTTTTACAGTCAACCAAAATGTGTGCAAGGTTAAAGAAAGGATTTCTAAAAAAGGATTAAGGCTTTTAATGAGAAATAAAAAACGCATGAGCCAATGGGCTGGACGGTTTTTGGATATTGAAAACTTTCCTAAGGTGCTTTTAAGGCAAGAATGAGAGAGGAAGTCCATTACCATTTTCGTGATCTAGTACTTATAGCCCTAATTAATCCATTTCCTAGTTTGACTTAGCATTAATTAGGTATTAGTTAATTTTACAAGTGTAGTAATAGTGTAGATTGTAGAAGTCATGTATGTCTATTTAGGTAGTGTTCATTAGTTAATTAATTTTCATTTAGGTAGGTATTAATAGTAGATTATATTCTATTTAGTGATAAATTAATTAGATTAGGTTCTAGGTTTAATTATTCAATTACCGATTTGATTTTAGAGTCTTTAGTTGTTAGGTTTTTAATTACTTGACATCCAACCTTAGTTAGTATAGTTAACCTAGGTTGGCGTGGACCCTATTCAAGCCATATCATAACCCGCCACCTTTACCTAACCCTAGTTAATTAGTCGACTAATCCTAGTTCACCTCTACTAACCTTAGGTAGTTAAGTCTAATAAGTCTAACCCTATTTAGTTAGTTATGTTTAAGTAACTGACCCTAGCTAACCTAAGTTAGTAGCCAACCCAAGTAGGTAATTAAACCTTAGTTACTTTAGTTAAGATAGCTAACCCTAGTTGACCTTAATTAGGAACTAACCCTAGTTAGTGTCCTACCTAGTTATTGAGTAATCTTAGGTATTTAGTTACCCTAATTAATCCTAGTCATATCCCTAATTAACCCTAGTTAGCTTAACCGTAGGTTAGTAGTTGTTTTATTAGGTTAGAATTAACACTAGATTAATTAGTTCATTAGTTAATTATATTAGCTAGAGCATATTAGACTTAGTTAGATTTGTGATGCAGTTAGATAGTTTAGAATTAGAGTTAGTTAGTTAGTGAGTTTAGGTTAGAATAGAGTTAACAAGTGATTTAGATTAGAATTAATCTTAGTTGTTTAGGTTATTTCCTAGATTTTATATAATTAGCTTAATTGTTGCCCTTTTATGTATTAAACAGTAGTTTAGATTAGTGTAGGACTGTGTTTGTCCAAGGTTTATTGTTTTAATGTCATTAGTGGATTTAAATAAATGAATAGTGCACTGAAGTTTAAAACTGATTTTTATCATGTCGAGCACTCATCATTTCATGTAGATTTTTCTCGAGTTTTCTAAAAATTAATTTTCTATTCTCTACATCGGCGTGTTCACTGTATACAGACCAAAATTCAGCTCGATCCGAGTTGATTTGGTCTGGTTTTTAAGCATTTTGTGAAAACAGCTTTTTCGGCTTTTCAAATTTCGGGTCATGCGATTTCCAAGATTATCCTCATTTTGAAACGCTTATATCTGGAGATCCAGAACGTATTTTTCAAATCTGTAAAATGTGTCATCTTTTTGGATCTGTCAGTTACAATATAGAAGGGATTTCAGAAGAATTGGAATTTGTTTAGTCTGTCAAATCTGTGATTTGCGAAAAGCTATCAGAGTCCACTTTTGCATTCTTTAGGGACAAAGCAGTCAGTTAGGTATTTGTTCGATTTAATGTAGTTTTAGTGTTTTATAGTCTTGTAGTTAGTGAATTAACTGTGATTAGAGAAATTAGAATTGATTGATTTAGCTAGTTTAGTTAGACCTTGTAATTTTAGTTTTCTATGTTTAGTTAACTATAGTTTAATTGTAGAATTAGTTTAACATTATGTGTAGATATAATTTAGAGTTAATTATTAATTTTTTTACTGACTTTGTGTTTTCATTGTTGTAGGTTGATAAGTTAGAACAGGTTTACAGGTGTATTTCAAAGATGAAGTGCAACTGCACATGTGGTGAAAAGACAATTTTGCCCCTGGAGATCTGCTGAAGACTTAGCTCCCTGCTTTAGTTATTTTCATAGTTTAGATTGTTATTTAATGTAATTTGCAATATTAACTTAGTTGTAAACTTTGTTATATTAATAAAATGTTATTTTAGAATTAATTCAGAATGTATCCCGTTCCCTGTGGATTCGACCCGTACTCGCCACTTCTGTGGAAAGTCGTTTTTTATATCTTTGGTTCACGATTTTCCAAAGATTTTATTGAAAAACTATCTTTTAAAAATATGCATTGCAAAAAGTCAGACCAAATTTTGGCGTCGTTGCCGGGGAACGACGATTATATTCTGATTACTTCTGAGATATTGTTTTATTAATATGTGTTTAGTTTAGTTTATTTAATTGTTTAGTTTGTAGGTTTTAACATAGTTACAAAATATAGGGTTCATTTGCTTTTCTTAGGATTCACTAAATTCCATGCTTCAATGCTCAATTAGACAGGTGAGTCTTAGATAACATAACAGTGATTTCCTGTATCTACTGATTTAGATTAGAATTGGGTTTATTTCGTATAGTAATTAGATTGTTTTAATATTGTCTAACATAGATTAGCTTCTAATTTGCTGATTTAGTAGTGTTTTCCTATGCTCACTGATTTTCTAATTTAAATTAGATTGTCTTTTAGTTCATAGATTAATTAGATTATTCTGACATAGAGTAAAATAGATTAGTTGTTAAAATTATTGATTTAGATATAGATTAGTTTAACATAGTCTAAAATAGAGTAGTATTTAACTTGCTAATTTAGATGTTTGATTTTCATAGAGTATATCTAAAATAAATTAGCTTCTGATTTAGATGTTAGAACTTATAGTTTGTTCATTTATTCTTCTTTATGTATCATATGTACATGAGAAATAAAATAGTTAGTTGTTATGTATTCTGTTCTGAATTATGTTTTGATTTCATTTCATTTTGGATTTCATTGTTGACATGTATGAACATCCAATCCATCAATGTATGAGTTCAAGTAACCCGACATGAAGAAGCCTCCAGAAGTAGAACATTGACTAGATAAGCAGAAAACTATGCATTTGTACATGCATAGTGGTGGTGCAAAGTCCAGTCAATCGACAGCTTCAGAGGCTCGAGCATACTAGGTTGTATCAATCCTTCCTCCTTATTCATTTTCGTGTTCTATAATGTGCATCTGCGTTTCATGTTTGCATTATTCTGTATGCCACTAGGGACAGTGTCATTCAAGCATGGGGGGATGGTTTAGATGCACAAAATTTTAAATTTTTTCTTTATGTCTGATAACTTAAAACTCATAAAAGTAGGTCTTTGAGAATACATTGTAGCATTTATGATTGTTTATCTGCATGATATGACAATTTAGAAATGTGTAAGCCCCATGTGAATTTTTTTTTTCTTATCTGATCTGAATAGAGTAGTTATTTATGAAATAATTTAAAGATGAGATAGTATTTGAATGTTAGAAAATTGTGAATCACTTTAGTATAATTATGCATTGTATGTTTTGTGGAAAAAGTATGCAATTGAAAGATGTTTTGAAGTATGAGCTTAATAGAGTAGAGCTACGTTTAGTTGTTGATGTCTTCGTGAATCCTAGTAGTGGAACTCATACACAAGTTGAAATGTTTGAGTCTCTTTACGAAAAGGATAACGAAGGAGATCATCCTCTTGTCTAGTCGATATCTATGGCCTTTGTGGTTCGAGTACGTAGAATCTGATGGGTGTTTTACACCAGGTGCCCAAAAACCATGCGGTTTGGGAGCCACCAATTCGAAAGCTTGTTACATGGACTGCATAGAAATCCTAAGAGATAGAGACATTACACATGATGAGAGGAAAACTATACGTAAACTATTAGAATACAAGGTTTAGTGACTCGAGCAATTAAGTCTAAAGGATACTTTGTATCTAGTGCCCTAAGATTGTCTAACATAGGAGTCACTGACCGAAAGCTCGCTGCAAGGGTCACAAGACTGGATATTCGAAATAGTGCTCAAGATTAGAAGAATGAAAAAGAGTGAAAAATTGAATATCAAAAGAAAAAGAATGAGCTGAATGAGTAAAAGTTTATTGCTTAAGAATGTTTGTGAATTACTGTGCAGAAAATATACAGGTGAGGATAAATGAGTAAAACATGATAATACTTGACTTTCTGAGAAAATTCATAGATAATTACAATTTTAGAAAAGTGAAGAAAAAGATTTTTACTGTGGTGGCATGAAATTTCTGAATTTGTTTTGAGAATGGAGATTGCAAGAAATATTTGTTTACAATGAGTATTTAATTGCCTTATATTTCTGAAAAATTATTCATGCATGATATTGATGTTTGTGGCTAGCATCTCTGCAAACCCTCACAAGACATTACTCGTCCACTGGGGTACCCAGGGGGTTAAAGGGCTTGTTGCATGTGCTAAATGCAATCGTGATTCCTACAAAAGTGAGTTAGTTACTTTTATTTTTTTAATAAGAGCTTTCATGTTATTGGGTAGTCCATATCTTCATTGCACGGGTACAGTGTACTGCTAGGGACTAGCAATTATTCTAGCATAGGGGTATTTGATGATGCATAAATATTATGTTTTATTAATACATTTTCACTGCATAAATGCATCATCTATAGATTTATGGCATACACTTACGTGCATAATGATGTTATAGAGCTTTGGTTCGAATTTCATTGAAATCGGACTTAATTTGAGGAAATTAATGCATTTTTAGTGTTGCGGATCAAACCTCGGAGCAGATTTGAAAGATTTGGATCCAAACACCCATTTGGATCTTGGATTTGGACCAAAATACATAGAATCAACCCAGCTCCAGCCCACTTAAGTTTTATAAAATCATTTTCTAAAAACCCCCTGTAGAAAGAGGCGCCCAGACATAATTTATCTTTTAAGCCTGTTTCTGGAAAATTGCCAAAATAGGCCAAATCGTGTAAAAAAAAGGTGACGCCCATGGAGCTCTTGTCATTTGCTTTGATTTCCGTTCCCTAGGGGCACGACTCTTTCTCACCTCCACCTTCTACCCAGCCGCCCCTGTCATCCATCTTCTTCCTCATCCATGAAGCTCAAATTCAATGAAGATGTCGTTCTTCTTCTTCCATTCTTTCTTGTACACACCATGTCCTTCTTCTCCCCCTGCTGGAACTAACCTTTGAATTTCTTTCTTTGCAGCTGCAGCTGGAGTGTATCCTTCATGGTAGAGGTCCCGCTCTTCCATGGTCGGCCGACCATGAACCCCAAAGCACCACCACCTGCGAATCCCTGCAAAGAAGACAATAAAGAGGTGTTAGACAGCATCACCGAGGTCCTTCATGGTGCGAGATCATTGCAAAGTCTGCTGTGCCTTTCCCCTCAGTCGTTGGATCGCCCTGAAGGTTAGATCTTCCCATCCACTGCTTCTAGTTAAAACCCATATTGTGTGTGAGTCATGCGCTGTGATTTTCTGTTATTCGTCAAGCTTTAGTATAGATATTTCATGCATAAACCAGCACGTAGGTGTGTTTAGGTATTTGTTCTAGTTAAATCTATATTTTCATTCCAACGTTAGATCTTGTTGGGTGTGTGCGTGCTACATAAATTGAGATTTTTGTGCGTCTGCATTATCATCATATTTTTCCATTAGTTGTTAGATCTGAATGTGTTTGTATTAGCAGTATATTATGTAGATCTTATCATAGTTGATGTCATTTTTGATGCCTTGGTCATTTGAGTGGATTTTATGAATAGCGTGTTCTACAGTTTGTATTAATTGATTAGATTAGTAGTTGTAATGTTTTATATTCTGATTGTGTTTTTTGTTGTTTTTGTGTGTTTTTATATCATGGAGCTTTATTGAATATCAATTGTCATAGGAGTGTCCAGTTCATTTGCTTCGTCTATAACGTTTCTATATTAAATTAGTTTAATTTAGTTGTTTAATGTCAAAATGTTGTGGTGTTTTCTTTATTTTTTAGTTTGATAGATTAGTCTTATTTAGTTAATTTAATGTGTATATTTTGATAGATTTAATCTGGTCGTGGTGTTAACTGTTGGTGTATTTTTGTTCTAGATTTAGGTACTCGATTGCATTATGTTTTTAATCTAGCATTTTATGTTTTCTTGATTTCATGTGTAGTATAGTGTTTATAATAGTTTTGAGTTTCATAGTTTTAAACTTCTAGTTTTTATCATGTGCTAATGTAGTGTAATTTAGATTTTGCTTAGAGTCATTAGTTTCATATCTTTTAGTTTTTAATTTAGTATAGATTTCATATTAGGTTTTGTTCAATTCGTGTTAGGTTCAATTTTCTGTAGGTAGTAGTTTGTTAAATTAATTTGGGATTTGTTTGATATTAGTTCTAGGCATAGGTTAATGAGAATAATTATAGTTTTTAATTTTCGGTTTAGCTAATTTAGCATTAACGTAGAATGTTGATTTTTTGGTGTAGTGTTTAATTCAATAGATTTTCAAAGTTAGTAATTTTTGTTCATACTCTTTGCATTCTTTGTTTATAAGTTTCTTTAGTTAGGTTATACATAGGTTATGTTAGTTAATTAATTTGGTTTATGCAATCTAGTTAAGGGCATTTGAGACTTTGTTGTTGAAAAACGTTTTTGGTATGATGCTAGCCTCTCTAAAATCGTGGTTTACAATTAAGGAAAGTTTTTAATCAATGTTATCCAGCCAATTTGCCATGAGTTACATTTTCAAAGGTGGAAACCCATTTCAATTTCAAAAGAGTTTGTCTAAAATGTGTTCACACGATTTTGGCAAGTGTTGACATGTTCTTCAACAGTCAACCAAAACGTGTGCAAGGTTAAAGAAAGGATTTCTAAAAAAGGATTAAGGCTTTTAATGAGAAATAAAAAACGCATGAGCCAATGGGCTGGACGGTTTTTGGATATTGAAAACTTTCCTAAGGTGCTTTTAAGGCAAGAATGAGAGAGGAAGTCCATTACCATTTTCGTGATCTAGTACTTATAGCCCTAATTAATCCATTTCCTAGTTTGACTTAGCATTAATTAGATATTAGTTATTTTAACAAGTGTAGTATTAGTGTAGATTGTAGAAGTCATGTATATCTATTTAGGTAGTGTTCATTAGTTAATTAATTTTCATTTAGGTAGGTATTAATAGTAGATTATATTCTATTTAGTGATAAATTAATTAGATTAGGTTCTAGGTTTAATTATTCAATTACCGATTTGATTTTAGAGTCTTTAGTTGTTAGGTTTTTAATTACTTGACATCCAACCTTAGTTAGTATAGTTAACCTAGGTTGGCGTGGACCCTATTCAAGCCATATCATAACCCGCCACCTTTACCTAACCCTAGTTAATTAGTCGACTAATCCTAGTTCACCTCTACTAACCTTAGGTAGTTAAGTCTAATAAGTCTAACCCTATTTAGTTAGTTATGTTTAAGTAACTGCCCCTAGCTAACCTAAGTTAGTAGCCAACCCTAGTAGGTAATTAAACCTTATTTACTTTAGTGAAGATAACTAACCCTAGTAAACCTTAATTAGGAACTAACCCTAGTTAGTGTCCTAGCTAGTTATTGAGTAATCTTAGGTATTTAGTTACCCTAATTAACCCTAGTCATATCCCTAGTTAACCCTTGTTAGCTTAACCGTAGGTTAGTAGTTGTTTTATTAGGTTAGAATTAACACTAGATTAATTAGTTCATTAGTTAATTATATTAGCTAGAGCATATTAGACTTAGTTAGATTTGTGATGCAGTTAGATAGTTTAGAATTAGAGTTAGTTAGTTAGTTAGTGAGTTTAGGTTAGAATAGAGTTAACGAGTGATTTAGATTAGAATTAATCTTAGTTGTTTAGGTTAATTCCTAGATTTTATATAATTAGCTTAATTGTTGCCCTTTTATGTATTAAACAGTAGTTTAGATTAGTGTAGGACTGTGTTTGTCCAAGGTTTATTGTTTTAATGTCATTAGTGGATTTAAATAAATGAATAGTGCACTGAAGTTTAAAACTGATTTTTATCATGTCGGGCACTCGTCATTTCTGGAAATTATTTTTCTATTCTCCACATCGGCGTGTTAACTGTATGCAGACCGAAATTCATCTCAATCCGAGTTGATTTGGTCTGGTTTTTAAGCGTTTTGTGAAAACAACTTTTTTGGTTTTTCAAATTTTGGGTCATGCGATTTCCAAGATTATCCTGATTTTGAAATGCTTATATCTGGAGATCCAGAACGTATTTTTCAAATCTGTAAAATGTGTCATCTTTTTGGATCTGTCAGTTACAGTATAGAAGGGATTTCGGAAGTATTGGAATTCGTTTGGTTTGTCAAATCTGTGATTTGCGAAAAGCTATCACAGTCCACTTTTGCATTCTTTAGGGACAAAGCAGCCAGTTAGGTATTTGTTCAATTTAATGTAGTTTTAGTGTTTTATAGTCTTGTAGTTAGTGAATTAACTATGATTAGAGTAATTAGAATTGATTGGTTTAGCTAGTTTAGTTAGACAGTGTAATTTTAGTTTTCTATGTTTAGTTAACTATAGTTTAATTGTAGAATTAGTTTAACATTATGTGTAGATATAATGTAGAGTTAATTATTAATTTTTTTACTGACTTTGTGTTTTCATTGTTGTAGGTTGATAAGTTAGAACAGGTTTACAAGTGTATTTCAAAGATGAAGTGCAACTGCACATGTGGTGAAAAGACAATTTTGCCCCTAGAGATCTGCTGAAGACTTAGCTCCCTGCTTTAGTTATTTTCATAGTTTAGATTGTTATTTAATGTAATTTGCAATATTAACTTAGTTTTAAACTTTGTTATATTAATGAAATGTTATTTTAGAATTAATTCAGAATGTATCTCGTTCCCTGTGGATTCGATCCGTACTTGCCACTTCTGTGGAAAGTCGGTTTTTATATCTTTGGTTGACGATTTTCCAAAGATTTTATTGAAAAACTATCTTCTAAAAAGAGCATTTACAAAAACTCAACCACAGAGTTACAGGTAAGTATCCGATCTTCCTCCTCTTCCTCCCTTCTTTTCTTGTATTTCTTCTTCTTCTTCTTTACATTCCTTTTTTTTTTTTATTATTCCCTCATTCTGATTTCCATAGCATCAACTTCATGCCTTTGCCACATTAAGGCCAAATATGTAAGGTTGATCTGCCTATAACAGCATCAACCTACATTTGGCAACATAATATCGATCCTTTCTTCCCTCTTGATGATTGTTCTTCTCTTTTGCTACAGAGTTTATTATTTTTTTTTTTTGTGAAGTCTGATTTCTAGCATTTTTTTTTTTGGACTCACGTTTGATTTATCGACGGGATATTTTCTTCCCAAACTATGGTCCAGCACCATCTCTTCTCATCTCTTTGTCACCTAATATTTCTTGGTTTTATTGGCTTCACAGGTTGCAGTATTTGATTTAGGTTTCTTATTTGATATGATTCACGTTCCCTGTTTTGTTACATTGTCTTTTGTTCATTTTTTTTTAGCAGCATCATCAGCCGTGTTGTGCACTCTGTGATTTTACTTGGTTACATCACTGATTTAGAAAGAGATGGATACCAGGGTACATTCATGTATCCTCCTTAACAATGTGCCTAAATGACAAAATGAGAGATTCACAAATCCTCTCTATGCACGTGAATGAATTAATCAGAGAAATTTATTCTCCAGAGGAAATATACTCATTCAGATATGGGCAGATGACTAATGATGAGCCCTTTTTCTGATTAGTTATTCATCTCTGCAGCATAGTGTGTTTAGAGTTTATGAACATCATACATTGTGATTATACTTCTTTTTATTTACTTATACTGCACAGATCATGAATTCCATTATGAATAGGCTCAAAATTATTTCATTTTTTTTTTTATTTCCTGTTACGTGCATTAGTCTTTTAATTCTTATGCTCTGTATCTACCATTCCTCTATTGTCTGGAATATCACAACTTTTCATTTGGTTTGCAAGATTTTAGATGACAATTGGGAATTTACATTGATTGTTTTTGTTTTACAGAAAAAATCGAGTATAAGTCCATTTAATGGTGAGGGTTTTAGTTATATTATCTTGATTGTAAACAAAAGAATTTTGAGCATTGATGTTAGAACTGGACTTGGATTTGATTGGGCATGAATCAGCTTGAAAATATAACTTCCTGGAGACCTGGTAATATTCAGTTCAGAAAACCGTGATCTCATATCAGTGGTTTTTTTTTGGCAATTGTCCCTGATGTGGGTTTTGTTTCCTGTTTTATTCCTCATTTGTATCTCTAGCTCCTAGTTTGCATCTGTTATATCTGTAATATGCCTCCATCATGTGACATCCATGTGACTTGTCAAACACCCAGGGTGTAACAGTCAGATTTCTAGATCTTTCATTTTGTCATCTACCAAGCCCAATGAGAGACTTGAGAGACAAAAGGTCCCACGGTGGCCTCAGCATTTCGTGGTAATACAGCCTTTGCTACAGTTGTAATGCTAGGAATGACTTGTAAATTGCTGTGGAAAGTTGATTCTATATAGTTATATCTCTATTAATACTTGCATCAATCTATTAATAAATGGTTACTACAAGTTCAAGAAACTAGAAGCGTTTGGACAATTGATAGAAGAAACAATGACGAGGCAGTTTGTGCCTCGTGAGGTGGTTTATGGAGCTTTGATCAAATGACCACTGTAAATCAAGCAAATGTGCAGGAAGTTTATTGCTCGTTTGGAGAAAGGTAGGGGAAGAAAAATTCTGGTTCTTAGTTGCAGGAGACAGAGGATTATGTTGTATATAAGTGCATCTTGTAGGAATTAACCTATTGCCAGCAGCTCACGTAAGTCATCCCATCCACCGTGGTTCACTCACACAATTCAGATGGATCTAGTATCACTGTATCCATTCATTTCCTCTGCAACTAGTTGATGGTTCATCATCCCTCCTGTATGGCATATCACTGACGCTATCTCCTTCATAGCACCTATATTTCACCAACTTGTTTATTGATGTCTTGAAGTGCATTGACTCGGATGAACTCCTTGGGTTCCCAATCTGCAAGCAAGGTAAGCTCAAATGGTGGAGGGGGGCAATCCATTGTAAAAGATGAGGGTGAAGCTGATTTGTCGTAACAATAGATTTATTTCACCGAGGAAGATAATAGCAAGTGTCACGGTTTGAGTCAACATTATCAGGTATGTTAATTCTGAACGTTCTTTTTTTTTTTATCCTTCTTGTTTCTCACTTCCTGCAAACTCGATATCCTGTCACCTTCATCCCCTTCATACCATATCTTGTTCACATAGCTTCCAGCACAATTAGTTGTTCTTTATTTACGTACCTATACCCCAGCACATGTCATTTGCCTATCATTTTCTGCAAATGACACTGTTATACTGTTAATAACCTTCGCTTCAGCACGCCCTCTGTACCCACTTCAGCGGCACATGGCACTTCAACCTTTGTAAAGTACAACACCTGTGTACATTATATGGGCATATCATCACTATCAAACCATATTTCTGCATATAGAATTTACCATTGTTATGCACTAGCTCCCCAACTGCACCCTTGCATTATCCACTGCTCTTTACAACATCTTGATTCCTCTGCTGTCACCACAGCACCAGCCCTTATCATTCCAACACTCGGGCATTTGCTAAAGCTCCATCTGCAGTAGCAGATTCCTGTTATTTGCATCTCCACAAACTCGCACCAACATATTACCTTTGCTCCAGCTTCCACCCGATTACAGAAGAAATATACAGTTTAATCATAGCACCCTTCTCTTCACAAGTAACCCAGCCAGAGTCATTGAGATTCCTGCCTAATCATTGCAGTCTTGGCTCTTCATAGCAGTCCCCATCCCTTGCAATACCCGTTGTATCTTAGTGAATACACCCATCCACTAACTCCCCAGCATACACACAGTGGTTCCCTTCATTCATACTGTTATGCCCACTGCTCTATATCTCATTAGACCCTTGCTGCAAAACCATTAACAACCCACTTACCTGCATTATCACTATCAATCCCCATGGCTTAAGCTCACACCCTACTTCTTGTATTTACTACATTCATATTTTCCTTTGTTATACAGATGCCATATTTAGATATGAATCACATTCATCTCATCTCCATCATATTTTCATTTACCATCATTTTAGTTTCATTAGTATTCTGTCATTTTATTCAATCTGGTAAGTCATATTACAGTTCATTCTTTTTATATGAAGCATGTCGTTTCCCATGGTCATTGCATGTTGTATTAACTATGTTTTGCAAATAGCAAGTCAAAGATGTTATTTTAATTTAGGAATATTAAATTCAATTTCAAATTCAATCGAAAGATTGTAATAGTTAGGTGTTGATGAAAATTTTATATTTCTTGTACTAGATTAGAATGTATGAGCATACATATCTTAGAAATTGCTTGTTTTCATATCATTTTCCTCTTTTATTTTCAAAATTTCACAAATGGAAGCACGAATGGCACGTGCATAATTCTAATAAGAGGTGATTAAATTCTAAGTTGATGATTTGCATCAATCGCCATAGTCAGGATGTGAACAAGACTTAGGATTTTCATCTGTTATTGAATAACACTGGATCCACACTGGATCTTTTTCAAAAATCATCATATTTATAAATATTTTTCTTCTTTTATTAGAGTTTAATTTAAAATTAACTCAAAATATATATCAATGTCCATAGTCAGGATATATTGAGAGTTAATTTCTTTTAAAACTCTATAAAAGCACCAAAATGTGTTTCATTCTTCACCTGAATTTAAATATGATTATTATATAATACATTCAATGACTATAGTCAGGAGTGTATTATATCATTAATCTTATTTACATTCATTTAAAGAATGGAATATAATTTTTAAATCCAATTCCATAATTCTTTAAATTCATTCATCATTTAAGATAGAACAACATCATATTTTCAAAACTTCTTTTCAAAAACTCCAAGTGATTTTTGAGTATCTTCCTTCATTTCTCAAATCAATTATATTCTATAAATTCAAATTCAATTCTATCTCATTTTCAAGATTCAAAATCCAATTGGACTTTAAAAATTCAAATTCATTTCAAAACTTCAAAAATTCCAATATAAATCAAACTTCAAAGTTCAAATCAACTTTGAGATTCCAAATTCATTTTCAAATTCAAGTTCAAATCAATATCTCAAAATCGATTTCAAAGTTCAATCTAACTTTGAAATTTCTGATTCATCTCCTGATTTTCAAATTCAAAATCAAGTTTATCTTCTTATCTTCAAAAATTCAAAAACAAAATTTGAGATTGATTCTGAATCTCAAAGCTTGACCCTTCCTAAATTTAAAATTCAATCTGGGCTTTCAAAACCCAGATCCATCTTCATCCCATTTGGACTTTCAAAATCCAAAATCCATTCTAGGATCCAGAATCCAATTTCACCTTGGATCTCAGATTTCAGATCCAAATTCCCTTTAGGATCCAGAATCCAATTTCATCTTGGATCTCAAACTTCAGATCCAAATTACCTCTAGGATCCAGAATCCAATTTTACCTTGGATCTCAGACTTCAAATCCAAAATCCATTTTTGGATCCAGATCCAATTCCATATTGGATCTCAGATTTCGGATCCAATTCCGTTTAGGATTCCTAAAAATCAACTTCATTTTGGATCTTAGACTTCAGATCCAATCCCATTTAGGGTCTTAGAAATTCAACTTCACTTTGGATCTCAGACCTTAGATCCAGATTCAATTCCAGATCTCAAATCCAAAATCTATCTTGATTTCCAGATTTCAAATTCAATTCTATTTTCAGATCACACCTGGACTTCTTAAATCCATTTCTATTGTTAAATACCATTTGGATTTCTCAAATCCAAAATTCTATCCTGATTTCAAACTCCAAAGCTAGAATTCAAATCCACTTCAAATATTCATTTCCTCTCCTAAATCCAAGTTTAAAATTCAAAATTCAAAGTCCATTTCTGACTTTGAAGCTTCATTTCCTTTTCACTCATCTTCCAATCATTCTTTTTCAAAGAATTATTTTCCCAACTCTGACCATTTCAAAGACTTAGAATTTCAAAATATCCTTCCTAATCTATCTCAAGTTCTAAAGTTAGATTCTACCACTCAGAAATCATTTCAGATTCATCTCAGAAACACTTAAGAATTTCCAAATCATTTTCAAAAAGAGCATACATCCTTGCATTGCACAAGCATGATTCTTTGTGCATTTAGACTTAGGATAAATTCTTAGATAATATTTAGGCAAAGCAAAAAGGCATAAATTCGATCCTTGATTCGATTACCCCTGGTAAAGGCGTCAGGAACGATCGAACCTCGTATCGACGAGCGAATCCCATCTCTCTATTTTTCCCGCAATATATTTCAAAAACGGAGGCGAGTTATTTTCTTAAATATTTTTCAAATCAAGGTCAAGTGTGTAAACACCCCAAATTTTCCTCATCCATTCTCAATCAATCATCCTCGTGCAGTGCCAACCCTGTTAGGTCAGTGTAGGAGTCAAACCCCGAGTCAGTTTCAGAAAATCACCATTTTACCCACTTTCATTAAGAAAATTACCATTTTACCCCTAGGTCATCCCGGACCCCAGTCAGTCAGAGTCAACCAAGCTTGTTGGTCAGTTCAAAATAGTTAGAATATCAGTCATTTCAAGCTCATCTGAGCTCACAATGAACAGACCATTTTCATTTCTGACCATTCCTGCCAAAATGGGATCATTTCTTCAGAAATGAGCTCATTTCTCACTCAAATCCAAGCCAATTGTCTCCAAGTCAGTAATTTACAGTTAGTCATGTTCCCTAGAGTCTAACTTGAGCTCACCAGGAGTTCCAGCGCTCCAGTTTCAGTTCAAAACCATTTCCGAGTGTCCAGGAGCCCATTTTAGTCCATTTCAGCTCTTTCAGCTGAAACTGAGCCGAGTTTAGTCAGTTGAGCCAGTATTTGAGCCTCGATTTTAGTTCATCTCAGTATTACTGACCTTTGTTTCAGCTCAAACCCAGTTCAGGTTCGTAATTCACTTCATTCCAATGATCATTCCATACCATTTCTCTAAACATGGCAGCTTTTCTTGAAAAAAATTCAGTCGAAAAGGTCAGTTGAGTCAGTGCATGGTCAGTTCATTTGAGTTCTGAAACTCTAAAACCCAGCTCAATCTAGCTCATCTCAGTTCAATCCAGCTCGAACCCCAATTTTCAGTGTCACTCTAACCCAGTAGAGTCCCGAAAACCATTTCTTGAGCTATTTTGCAAATTTTATCAATTTTAATGCTTTTTAAACTGATACAAGTGTCAATCGAGGTCTGACATCCAAAATTCTTCATTCAGGGTTAGCATTTCGCATAGCATTTCATGTCATTTCTCATCATTTCATATCATTTCTCAGCATTTCATAACATTTCATCACATTTCATTCCATTTTCGAAGTCCACAACTCCAGTTTTATAAATTTCAATCCAGATTGAGTTTTAAAAGTTTTCATAAATCAATTTCAAACCTCGGGTTTCCAAAATTGACATTTTCACCCCGGGAGTCTAAATTTGGAAATATTTTCTCAAGAAAAATAATCTGGATTTCTTTCAAAATCAAATTTTCAAATTTTATACTGGATTTGCTTCGCAATGAGCTATTGAACTTCAAAATCCGAGCTCGTTTCAAAAACTGCCAAAAAAAGCTCGTTTCGTTTGGAAATATTTTCTCGAGAAAAACAATCTGGATTTCTTTTAAAATCAAATTTTCAAATTCTACACTGGATTTGCTTCGCAATGAGCTATTGAACTTCAAAATCCGAGCTCGTTTCAAAAACTGCCAAAAATAGCTCGTTTCGTTTGGAAATATTTTCTCAAGAGACATAATCTGGGTTTCTTTCAAAATCAAATTTTTAAATTCTACACTAGATTTGCTTCGCAATGAGCTATTGAACTTCAAAATCCGAGCTCGTTTCAAAAACTGCCAAAAATAGCTCATTTCGTTTGGAAATATTTTCTCGAGAAAAACAATCTGGATTTCTTTTAAAATCAAATTTTCAAATTCTACACTGGATTTGCTTCGCAATGAGCTATTGAACTTCAAAATCCGAGCTCGTTTCAAAAACTGCCAAAAATAGCTTGTTTCGTTTGGAAATATTTTCTCGAGAAAAACAATCTGGATTTCTTTTAAAATCAAATTTTCAAATTCTACACTAGATTTGCTTCGTAACGGGGTATTGAACTTCCAAATCCAAGCTTGTTTTAAAAACTGCCAAAAATAGCTTGTTTCGTCTGAACAAATTTTGAAAAGACTATTTTACCCCTCTAATCGTCAAAATGAATTTCAAAATAGGAATTTGGACCCGCTCTGAGATGGCTCACTCATTTACATTTCTGTTTTATTAAAAAAAATATATATTCTTTTATTCCTTTCAATTTTTTTTATTTCTTCATTTATTTTATTTTATTTATTTATTTTGCATTTTAGAGAGGTGGGACCCACAAGGTGGTCACCCAAACCTCCAGCCCTCTCTCCTTTCCTTCCTTTCTTTCCTTTTTCTTTTTCCCTTTCTCTTTCCCTTCTTCCTTTCTTTCCTTTTCTTTTTCTTCTTTCTTTCTTTTTTTCTTTTCCTTCTTTCCTTCTTCCCTTCCTTCCTCCCTTCTTTTCCCTCTTCTCCAGCCATTCACGTAAATTCATTCCCCTCTCTCTTTCATTATCCCCTCTAAAACCCTAAGTCCTCTCTCATTAAAGACCTAAGTTTAAAACCAAAAAAAAAAGAGAGGAAACGACTCATACGGCTGCCTCTTTTCTCACTCACCTCTTCTAATCTCTCTCTCTCTCTCTCTCTCTCTCTCTCTCTCTCTTGCATTCCATTCAGTCATGGCTGCCATCCCTTCGGCTCCAACTATGAAGTAGCTCCATCCGGTTGCAGCAGCCACGACCCCGGCCACCACAATTATTCAACCCCGGTTCTAGCTCCATTAAAACGTCTACAAGGTGCAACCCACCTTCAACTCAAGCAAGCATCCAGCTCCTCCTTCAAAGCACCAACAGCACCCTCCATTGGCTACAACCCATCTCAAAAATACTTTCTTCCAGCAAGGTTCAAGGCTGCAGTCAATCTATCCGTTACAAGGTGGAATCCAAGGTATGACTCCCATTTCATCAATATTTATTTGTTTAAATATATGATATTTCAATAAAAGTGTTACCGGATGATATGATCCATCCGTTCTATGAATGGAATCCCTCATCTCTACGGCCAACATAAAAAAAATGGTTCATATCCCCTGCTTACTTTTTGTTTTATTTTCGTTATTTTCCATGATTAGTTACATACTTTAAACATCATGCTAGTTAGATTTATGTTTTGCTTAGGTGTTATTCTGATTTCATTAAAGTTAAGTTAGTATTCTATACGTATATCCATTATTTTACATAGGAATTATTTATGATAAATCTTGAAAATTTTATCATGGATTTAGATGGTTGTTGTTGATACCTTGAAAAAAACCCAGTATGATTTGGATTTCAAAACCTTCTCAAATAAATCAAATCCTAAACCGGGATTCTGCATTTCTGGAACTTTCAGTTTGCACTTTAGCAGACAAAAACCTCCAGCACCACCCTTGTGGGAGATTCAGATCATCCTCCAAAAATCACAGTAGATTTATAATTGAATCTACTAGTGATCTGGAAATTTTGAGGTTTTTTCAATTAATTTTGACCTCTGTAAAAAATCGGATTTCTCAGACCCTTGAGAAAATATCGATTTTCTTTTGTCAGGGTATAGACAGACCCTAATGCACCGAGTCCATACAATCTGTAACCTTTCTGCAAACACTTTCAACACAAAAGTTGTTTTTAACATAATTTCCTGTCATTTACCAAAATTTGGGAATTTTGAGATCTGTTTAAGTATTTTTCCCATATTTTCTCTTTCGGTCTAACAGATTCCAATGTCCAGAAATTCCAGAGATTTAGGTCTCTAATAACAGTGTGGCCTTTTCCAAACCGTAACCCAAACCCCAATGGTGTCAAAAAATCAAATCTTACTCTGTTTGTCAGAGACATTTTCCCACAATTTCAGCCATTTTCCCATCAGTCTGCCATTTTTCCTACATTTTCTTTGAAAACCTGTCTGTTTCCTTCATTTACTAGAGTCGCCGAATTCTGATCCGACTTGACGGAGTGGCACAGCTCCGACCATAGGTCAAAACCAGAAAGTGTAAAAAAAAAAAATCCTTGCCTTACTGTCCTCTGTCACCCCATAAAATTTGGGAAATTTTTATGGAAATTTGATATCCTAAATCCCCTTTAGAATCAACATTTTAGGCAAAAATCACAAAATTTAAGGTTTTTATTTGAATTTCTATACCTAAAAATACAAAAAAAAAGATTTTCGAGTTCCATTCTGTTATTAGGGTTATTTTAGGTGTCCATGCCAAATTTGGTTTAATTCCAAGCTCATTTGCTCCATGTGTTAGTTTATCTTTAAATGTAGAAGCGAAAATCAGGCGAAAATCAGGTTAAATTCGATGTTTTATGATATTTTCGCCATTTTAGGGTTTTTATCATGTACATAAGCATGTAGAATCATATTAGGGTTAATTTTAATCTCATTTGCATTTCATATTTTTCAATTTTGCAAAATTTATTTCAGAAAACCCTGGTTACAAGGCCATAGTCTTGTTATCAGGGGTATTTTGGTCATTTTGACCTAAATTTCGAAATTTCAATTTCTAATTCTCCAAAATTTCATGCATATCATCATATCTTATCATATTATGTTTGATTTATTTCATTTGATTTTCAAAATTCCAAAATTTATAAAAATTCTTTCATAAAACCCTGATTTCAAGGTCATCAGGGGTATTTTGGTCATTTTGACCCCAATTTCGAATTTTCAAGTTTATTTTCAAAATTTATTCATTATTTCTCATGTTTATATCAAAGGGGGTATGATTCTGGGTTTATATCTGAATAATATCCGATAATTTTTGATATTTTCGGATAAATTCAGAAAAACCTACATTTCTGTGCTAACTTTATTTTCCAGTTTTGCAGGAATATTCAAGAAGAAGACTTAGCTATTTTATTTCTTTTATTTCAATTCAATGTAAAAATCAATGTAATATTTGGAATAAGAGTTACATTTCTGCTTAGAATAGGGCTGCATTGCATATAGTTTAATTTATGCAAATTTTAATATGTGATGTATGATTCATGCACATTATTTCAAATTCACTATGGTTTACACGAATGGCACGTGCACAAGCTTTTATGGAGTTTATAAACTCGGTGGGATTCGTATTTATGGCCATAGTCAGAATACGAAGAAAACCAAGATTTATGATCTTTATATCAGCCACATTCAGCCTACACACTTAGGCTAACTTCAAAATGCACTGCATTTTTCAAAGTTTTAAAAGAATTTCCCAATTCCTCAATGAAATTCCCTTTTCAAATTCATATTCATTCATTCATTCAAATTGCATTATTTTCAAACTCATTTTCCAATTTCCCTTTCAGAAAATTCAGTTTTCTCAAGAATTTCCAAGTCTTTCTCAGGATCTGGTTTTCTCAAAATTCTAAGTTTTCAAATGACATTTAAAAGCATTTCCCAGGTTCAAATTAAGATTTTCCAATGTTTTAAAATTCTCAAATTTCAAAATCCCAAGTTTTCAAAAATCGATTTTCTCAGATTTCCTATTTTCTTGAGAACCCAGTTTCCTGAGAATTCATTTTCCATTTCAAAAATCCTTTTCCAATGAACTTCCCAATTTTCTCAGAATTTTCAAATCCATTTCCTCAGAAAAGCAATTCCAAATTTCAAAATCAATTTTCTAAAGTTCAAATTTTCTTGAGAAATCACTTTCCAATGCAAATTTCTGATTTCCAATGAACTTCAATGATTTTCCCAGGAATTCAATTTTCAAGTACTTTTCCAAGCATATTTTCCAAAGCAAACATCATATTTTCTCAAACTTGCATTTTTTTTAAAAAAATTCCATAGCACAAGCCTGATTCTTTGTGCATTCTAGGAAAAATAGAGCATAATTTAGATATTTGAGTCGAGTTAAAGCACATAATTGGTCCTTGGTTCAATTACCCCTGGTAAAGGCGCCAGGAACGGTTGAACCTCGTACCGACAGACGGATCCCATTCTACGGAATTTTCCCGCAAATTTTCAAAACGGAGGCGAGTAAATTTTCAAAAATCAATTTCAAAACTTTGGTCGAGTTTGACTCGCGAAATTCGTTTCTCTCTCGCAAGGGAGGGGAAAAATTTTGCGATGATAACAGGTTTGGCGACCGTGATGGGACCTGTCTTCGCCTGATCAAGTATGTGCTTTAACTTAGCTCAATTATCAAAATTAGGCTCTATGGAATGTCAACTTTTAATTTTTGATATCATGTGAACCTAGGAGCCTAGACTTGAACCCAGCTGACATGGATTGCATGTAAACTAGGCATGGTTTGGTAGGATCATATTGAGGAGAATTATGCATGCTCACATAGACTTAGGTCTGAAATACAACACTCCTCAATCTAGGACTGGTATGAAAACAATGTTTGCTTCTTCAAAAGTTTTCAAAATTCTATCTCTTTAGGACTTAGATCCCTCTGTTTGCCTGCATGTGATCATATTTCAAAAACCACTCCACCTATGTCTACCCGGTCTTCACGTTGCTGGGCTCTCTTCCAAAACCATAGTTCGGGACAGAGCCTCACAACTGGGCCACTTATTTGGGCTAACGCCCCCCTGCCACGTACCAAGGGCCATAGTCCAACGTATATCGGCAGGCGCTCAAGGATGTTGGGAAAACACAAGCCTAGACCCGGAGATGAGTTTTATGCCACGTACATCGAGCCTCGGCTCGAGTATATCGGCATAGCATGATTGGACACAGTTGATCTGAGCCTAGAGTCAGGATTAGGGTCCTAAAGCTCTTTCAAAATCAATGCATTTAGAGTTGGCTTCTTAGGGATTGCTGTATGTGCATAATTGTTTGTGATTGAATATATGATATTCATTTTCGCCTTATTTTCTCATATTTTCCCCAATTTTTCCAAAATACCGAAAAAAATTTCAAAATACCTCATTTTTTTTATCTTTTATGAAATATCTTTTTTTTTTTCTCAAAAACCCTGGATGATTTTTCCAAATTATCCACCTTTTCTTCAAAACTCCAAGAGATTTTCCATTCTTTCGTTCCTCTAGACTTCGAATTTCCAGCTTTCATTTTATCCTGCCTGCAATTTTCAAATTTCTTGTATTTTTCCAAAGTCTAATTCCAGTCTTCTTGTCTTTCAGTCCAATGGCATCCAGTCAGCTCGATTCTGTTTTTCCTGAGGGTCACATCTCCTACAAGGTGCGACAAAGTTTTCCTGAGCATCGATCTCTTAGCACCAGACCCTTCTTCCCCCGGTGGTACTATGTCTGGTTCAAAAACTTCTCTCGTATGTTTCCGGACCACTTGAGCGATTGCGGGTTGGAATTTGCATCTGCAGTGGGAAAGTTGACAGTCAACGACAATCTGATTCATGCACTGGCAGAGCGGTGGAATCTGCGCACTTGCACGTTCTGGTTCCCGTGGGGCGAGATGCCACTACTGATGGATGAATTTTCAGAGATTATGGGACTGCCTGAGCCAGCCGGTCAGCCTGGAGATTCGTTAGAGCAACAATTTCTGATCAATGTCAAGGGTCTGGATCCCAAAGATGCCGTAGCTCGCATGACAGGGCGCAAGTCTTGGCCATTGATTGAAGAAAATGGGAATGAGTACGTGAGCCTGATCAAGATCTACCAACAGTATGAAGAATTTGCAGAAGTCATCTCGCTGTCCATAACAGCTCGAGAGAGAATTCAGCATGCGATGGTTTTGTGCACTGTGGGACTTGCTTTCTTTCGAGACGGACAGAACTATGTGGATGTCAGAATAGTTCAGCTTCTGAGGAGATGGGGAAGTCGACAGACCAGACGTCTCTCGATAGCCATGGCCGCGCTTGCTTTTCTATACAGAGGACTGACCCGCTTCACACTTGAAGAGTCCATCTTAGTTGAGGGATGTACTTATGCTCTTCAATCTTGGTTCCTTCAACATGTACCGACCAGAGCTAGTGCATTCAGATACAGTGGCAAGGAACTTCTTCCAGTTGCGCAGTACCGATTCATGATCGATTATCTGCAGGAAGAAGAAGTGGTGTGGGACTATTTTGATCGAGAATTATCGCCTCCCAGATACACCTATGCATATGGCAAGAGATTCAAGTTGCTTGGTCCATTCTTATGTGCTTACTATCATCCGGAGCGGTGTGTTCGACAGTTTTCTCAAAGACAGAAGCACATAGAGATGTGGCTGCTATCAGGAGTCGTGCCAGAGTTCGACCTTACATCAACACAGTGGTCCGGAACATACCATTCTGCCAGACATGGCTGGGATTCTTTCATTACTCTCACTATTTTTCCTGGTCCTCGAGTGTCCTCTGATTATCAAGAGTGGTGGAAAATTGTCTGTCCCCCTCCCCTTTGTCAAGTGTATTATTAAAATCATATTTTCAATAAAATTCCTTTAATCTTCAGTTCATCTTGGTTTGACGACCTCGCCTAGGTAACAAGGCATATTTTTCAGTTGTTTATTTTTTTGCAAAGGAACGACAATGCAATTGTCGTAATCCCAGCGATGACTCAATCCCTAATAATGAGATATTATTTCAATTGTCTATCAAAATTCTCAACATATATCTTCCTCTTACCAAATTTCTTTCAAAAGCCTAACCATCAATTCTGCCCTGTAGAGAGCGTTAGCAACCTCCAGAGAGTTGTCGTGACATTCAATGGTTCATACAAGGTCCAGAAAGAAAACCACATCAGTTGAAGGCATCGCGTACTCAATCGCTTCAGAAGAAGAAATGGATTCACCCCGATCAGCTAACAGTCAAGGACAACAGGTGGAGGATGACATTGATCCTCAGATGTATACTACATTCAAGAAAATGATGACCAAAGTGCTGGCAGAGCAAGCTGAAGCCGGTGCCGAGCAGACTCAGATCAAATAGAAGAAGAGGGGTCATACAACCAAGAATATGAAAATCAGTAAAAAGCAGAATCGCCATGGGGAAATATCTGATGAGTCAGAATCAGCAGATGATACTGATAAAGAGTATGAAACCCATCAAGAATTTAGAAGGTCGACTCAGGGGCAAGGGTCGGCTTATAAGTTCAGGAATCAGTCCGTTGACGACCCTACTCAGCCACAGCTCAAAGACGTGATGAAAATGGTTAAAGACCTGCAAGCTCGCGATAAAGGCAAGAAGGTCTTCACAAGCGAGGATTTCTATGATGGTCTGGAAGGGGATGACAACCTAGAAGATCTCCCCCGCAAATTTGTCAAATTTGATGGGACTGGCAATCCCAAGGCCCACCTGGCTATGTTCTTTGCAGAATGCAATAGATTCAAGAAAGATAATCGTGCGTTGTTTAGATGTTTTCCTCGCAGTCTAGAAGGCACTGCCGCCAAATGGTATTCAGAGCACATCAATCCCATTGAGTTGAAGGAGTTCG